>NC_056729.1:217373757-217396257 GCF_019279795.1 Protopterus annectens | reverse complement strand
GTAATTTAGTAGTTGCGGAAATTCTAACATTTTAAGACCCTTAGAGCTAGACAATGATGGGACTGAAGGTGGCGGTGTTAGCAAATTTGGCAATATTATTATAGCATGACTCAAGTTTGTCAAGGTCAAGTTTTCTGATATAGGTAAGAATTGGTGCTGCATACATTAGTGTGGACAATAGGTGAGTTTGGGCTAGGGTGATCAATGCTTTATCTGAGAGGAAGTTTTTGTGTCTGCATAATGAGCCATTTTTTTGTGAACCTTTTTGATGGTTTGAGAGATATAGATATCAAAGAGAAGGTTTTTGTTGATCACAACACCGAGGAGTTTGGTATGGATAGAAGGAGAAATGATAGTACCATTTCTGGAAATAATACAAAAGGAAAGAGGAGCAGACTTTGATTTGTTGGGGGTAAATAAAAGCAATTTAGTTTTATTAGGGTTAAGGATGAGTTGGATATTTGTGATCCAACTTTCCACAGAGTTAAAGGATTCCTGGGTCTGTTGTTGGAGAATAAAAAGAGAGGGGGCTGAGCAGATTAAAGTCGAATCATCTGCATACTGTATGAGTGCGGCATGCTGGGTGGAGGTATGTAGATTGTTAGTGTAGATAATTGTAATGTAGAAATATTGAGATTCACAATGTTGGGTCCCAAAATTACAGAAAAAAACAAAACAATACAAAAATGCAACAGAAAATCAAATATAGAACATTCCTTTTCATGTTTAAATTTTTTTTTTTTTTTTTGTTTTTTTTTGCAGGGGAACAAACCTGCCATTCCACCTGGACGTCTATCATATCACAGAGAACAGACAGTGTTATCAGAAATGTCAGTCTCAGACTTAGCATATGTAGATTTGCATTTTGTTCATCAGGTCTCACATTCCAGGGCTCAGCATTGAGAATACCAGAATTTCAAGTGGTTACCACAGATCTTATTATCCTTTTCCCATGACTCCTTATGGAATGGTGCCTCAGATGTTTATAACAAAGAAACGAATGAAATGATGGCACAGAAAGGCACATATTCATTAAAATTATACCAGTCTGTGTATCTAAACGTGAAAAGTGTTGCTGCCATCTCATTCTTATTTTATAAAATAATGCATCAGTTATCAAGTTATACTTTACAGTAAGCTATTTTTTTATATATTTATTTATGTGTTTTAAAAAGGATAGCTTAACTGAGGTGATAGCCCATTTTCTGCAGAGGACCAGGGAGAAAAGTTCTGAAGTTCAATGCAAGTAACTAATGACAACTACATTGATAAGAAAAGATCATACTGTGCGTTATTTGTAATATTATATAAAAATCACGGTTATATTTCAATGTATAGAGCAACTTGTTTGCTTGTCTGCTTGTTTTTTGGTTTGTTAACTGGGGTAGAGCACTGATCTTTATGGACCTTTTTCAGGCTCAGCTTGGGAGAGAAGAAATAGCAAAACATATACATGAAAGGAAAGTGTATGCAACCGTAATAAGCATGTAAATAGATTGATACATTTTGACATATTACATAGTACAGAAATTAACAAAGAAATGAAATACTTTACATAATCTGATATAAAATGTTCATTGTTCAAAAGTTCTTCAGTTAAAATATCACATTAAGGAACATGAATGCCTTTGAATGGTTTATCTGTTGTTAAGTGAGGGGGCTATAAGATATGAAAAGATTTATCAGCTCTAAGTGACATTGCCTTTTTAGTAGCATTTACACTTTGCTTGGTTGAAGAGATGAGCTTTTCACTGTCTTGAATGAGTTCAGTGTTTTATAAGTGTTTTGGGATGGATTCCCATATTTCAGGGGTTTTGACTGAGAATAAGTATTCACTTTGCTTTAGTTCGGTGAATGGCGTAAGAAGGTAATGTTTGGAAATGGATAGTGATTACAAGTTATATAGTGGTTTCTGTTCTGTGAGTTTACTGATCAAGAATAGCAAAGATTCCACATTGATAAATGTAAACATTCTCACGCTTAGGAGGAGGGTGGTTCTTTGTGAACATTGAAAGTGATTTTGCTTTGGTTAGAGTGTTACAGTGATGTTCTCCCCTGAAGGAGAGCATTGTAAATCTTCAAATATCTTTGGAGTTGGATTGGAGTAGGGTAGGTTTCCTTCCTAATTGTGAAATATATAGTGGGAGTCCATATTCTAGTTGTAGTAGAAAAAAACATTTAGCTATAGCAATCCTGCCTTAAAGTACAGAAAATGTGAGATTTTTAGCATAGAGAATTAATGCATTGCATTTGGCTTTGGTAACTAGGACTTGCACTGAAAGCTGAAAGGTGCTTCCTGCCAGATTCCTGTATATCTAGAAGTTTGGATGGTTTCAATCTATTCTTATTACTGGCTGTGATGTGCCAGTTACAGGAATGTTTATGAAGTTTCTGTGGGGTTTCAAATAGTATAGCTGTTGCTAGGAAATTGAAACAATAATAGGATAATGACAGGAATTCTAGGAGTCAAGAAGAGGATGTGATATCAAGATAAGGGAAAGAGTGAAAGCTAGGTGTAACAGTATAAAAATAGTGACAAGTGTGAGCAGACCTTTCAACCAATCGGGGACAAATTTCAACAGAATCAGAGACAAGTCAAGCAAAAATCAGGGACAATCAGGGACACTTTTAAAATATTAGTGCTAGTAACTTGAAACATTGACAGAATCAGAGCATATGAATTAATACATATTTTCTGAAGTAAAAGAAGTTTATTAGTCTTAATTATTGTCATTATTCATTAAGTGTAATTCACCACCTTTCCTCCAAAAGTCACTAGTTTTAGGAGGGATTAAGAGGGGCAGAGTTAAAATTTGAGTCAAAATCAGGGACGTCCCTGAAAACCAGGGACAGTTGAGAGGTATGAGTGTGAGTAATACTTCTAGGAAGAAGTCTGTGAACATGTACAAGATGCACAGTAATGGTGAGGTTTAGAAGTGTGTTGCAGTCATTTATTAAGATAGAGAAGAAATTTGGAAGATAGGGGCGATGAGAAATGGAAGAGGATTGCTGGGGAGAAAGTGTGATTAGGATAGGAAAATCCAAAGGGTAAATAGGTCATATGACAAACCAGTCAGTAAAAACTGCAAGACTCAACTAAGCTAGAGGCTTCACAGTGTAATACCTTATACTGCTTATAGTGACCCATGGGATATATGCAAATGACCCCTTAAGGAATACCAGTGTTTCAGCTATATGGCTTCTGAATGCCCAGGAGGAGTTAAAAGTATGTAAGTGAAAATGTGGTCTACTGCTTAACAGTTGCAATGAGAGATCCTTGAGGAGGTGAGGTGGGACTTTAGTTATACTTGCCATCAGTGCAATCTAGATTAATTGATTTGCTCCCATGGAATATGACTGCATAGCTTAACTATATAGGATGAGCAGAGGAAGTCACCAGAGAGGCCGTTTGGTTTAGTAGTCTGTAAAAGGTTGCTATGTCTGTATCTCAGCTGCCTGATTAAGGTATATCTCACAGTAGTTTAGAGACAGCAGGACAACTATTAATTTGTAATGTATCTTGTATGTCATTTTAAGTTGCTCAAGTACTAGGATATTCAATCTTTTGCTTCTCAAAGAGTTACATGCTAATATTTTTGTTAGGGAAGTTAGTAGTTAGCTGTCTATTTAATTGTTAATGTTTCACAGCTTGAATGGGAATGTTTTTATGTTTATTAGTACGAGGACAGCATGTAATAGTGTTAGTCATAGTAAACTTTGTGTTGCTTGAGACTCTTAAATACTGTTTTATGTCGTACGTTTTCTTTATTTTTGACTATTATCAGCTACCTTTTGAGCACATTTAACATGTGATAGTAGAGCATTAGCACACCCTTAAGAGCATCAGCAGATATAAAAAATGAAAAAAAAGGTTTTATTCAGTAGTTACTGCCGTTAAGTTGCAATCATTGCAGAGAAAGACCTAGGTAGCTGACAGTCAAAAGAATTGTCACTTTAGCAATTAATTTGTTATTAATATCACAGTATCCAAGGTTTGTGAACCATAAACCATCTTAATTATAGATGTCCACTGTTCAAAATGAGCAGAAGAATGACTTAAGCTGTCAGAGAAATGAACAAAAAACATTAAAATATGACTGAAGCTGAAGCAAATCTTGAAAGATAAATATGACTACAAGTATAGTCAAGGCAGTAATAAACCACACTGCCTACACCTCATTATGAGAGGAATAAAACAGATGGAAGCTACTAAACAAATGATGCAACAGACACTGGTGATGGCAGGTGTATAGATTGCTGACTTAAAAGTGATAGGCAGCATGGCTGTTTATGAGATGCACTAATTAAACAGATCTAGCACAGAGTATGACAAGCGCTGAAGTAAAGTTGGTTAATACAAGTTGAATTAAATCTAATGATTATTGACATCACTGCCAGCTCTCATCTGATCATTACTAAAAGTGACATTCATTCTGCAGGAAGTAAACACGGGTAATTCACTCAGCTGATTATGGCACAATGCATGATTTCTGAAAATAAACAATTAAATATCAGAAAATATCTTATAAACTGTTTTTTTAACCAAGATTCTCCAAAAAGACAGCTGAAGTTGATTTAAGAAATCTGTCAATTATTTTTGTAACAGATTCAAATACAGAATGATCTGTTTATGCCACTGCAGAATGATAATCAGAAAAAAGTATAGTTGATTTTATTCTTACAATAATCAGATAAGGCTGTTTCATGAATCCATACAGTTGCTTACAAATACAGCACATGATTTGCACATATGTGCTTAAGTCGACAGTCATATGTCACACATTTTGAATAGTTATTAGGGGATGTGTAAATGACTGAAGTATGGCAGCTGGTATTGTGAATTAATGAGGGTCTGAATGAGATATACCTATAAGATTCAGAGTTTAATTCTTACTTCTACCAGTTCCCTACAGTGTTAGTGAACAACACCAATGTTCCCAAAATAACAATAAAATCTTATAGGATTCCAGAATGCCTTGTCTGTTTAACAGCATTAAAACAAATTCAGCAATAATACTTATGTATTTATTTACTATGTAGTCGTTTAGTTATTAGGTTCATACGTTCATCAGTAGGTACTAGGCTATCTGCCCAAGGGCATTTATAAGCCTAGCCAGAGTGTGTCGGCTTTTGCCACCCCATTGATTAATTAACTGATCCTCTGTCAAGCAGAGCCCATGAAGTGATCCCAGGGGTGTATTTCCAGTTACCCATCCACTCGTCAAGGTTTATTTTGAAGAGTGTTAGTGAGGGGCTCTGCCTAATGTAGCTTGGAATTGTGTTCCAAAGCATGGGGAGTCTCTGTGACAGGAATCTATCCCTCCAGCATGTTCTATTTATTGTTGTGGTGAGGTTTAGCTCAGTAGAGTGCATGGCTCGCAGTGACTTGGAATTTTTTAGGTGGAGCATGTCCATCAATTCTGAGCTGGACATGGCTTTGTAAGTCAGGCAGAAATCACTTCTGAAAAAGCGGTATGCCACTGAGTACAGTCGGAGTTTTTTCAGTCGGGCTGCATAGGACATATGTTTGAGGCTAGTAATCCTCTTGGTGAGGTACTTTTGTGGTCTCTCCAGCTGTTGGAAGTGTCTTGTGAGGTACATCTCAAATGAGGCATTGTACTTTATGATGGGTCTGATGAGTGATGAGTAGAGGGTCACTATAACCTCTTTATTTCTAGATGCGAACCCTTTAGTTATTAGATGGGCCACACAGAAGGATTTCTTAACTACTTTGGCAATATGATTGTCAAAGGAGAGATTACTATCTACCTGGGGCCCCAGATCTCTTATTACCTCTTCTGTATTAAGGGGCTGCCACCTATGTGGTAATCCCTGGGTGTTTTGTTTTTCCCATATGGGATGACTATGCATTTTTTGGCATTTAGCTTGAGGCATGACTTTGACACCAGGTGTCTGTCTCAGTAAGGTCCTTTTGGAGGATGTCCATGTCAGCTGGAGAGTCAATTATGGCTGTCAGTTTGCAATTATCGGCGAACTTGGTTAGCCATAGTCCTCCTGTGTTTGCCTGTACTTCTGATAAGTATAGGCTGAACAGTAGGAATCCCAGGGCAGAGCCTTGCGGGACACCACTTGTGACTGGTTTAGAGTCGGACCTGGAGCCCACTATTCTTACCGTGTGAGTTCTGTCTGTAAGCCAGTTGGCAACCCATCTCGTGATGTAGGGGTTTATGTTTAGGCTGGTGAGTTTTTCTGTAATACCCGAGTGGGGAATGGTGTTGAAAGCCTTGGTGAGGTCAAGGTAGGCTGTGTGAACAACCTTTCCCTCGTCTATGGCCTTGGTGACTGTCTCAAAGAAGTCAACCAGGTTTAGTAGGCATGATCTGCCCTTAACAAAGCCAAACTGGGTCAGGTCAAGTGTTTGGAGGTTCCCAATGTCTTTGTTAATGAGTTCCATGATGATGCGCTCCATAGCCTTGCAGACCAGGCTATTCAGGCTTATGAGGCGATAGTTACCAGGGTCAGTTGTGGCCCCTCCTTTGTGGAGTGGAATAACCATTATTAGGGGATGTGTAAATGACTTGCAGTATGGCAGATGTTCAACAAAAAAGTAACAACACTGATAATGGAATACTCTTTTAAGAGAAGTGGCATAGCGAGAAAGAAATTAAAATAATTGTCTTTAGGAAAGATTATCGATTTATATTCATATATGTGCGTGCCTTCTGTGGAAGGTTGGGTGCCGGACTGGCAACTCGACACTGTAAAACTCGACTGCCAATCATGAGCGGACAGTTGGTCTGCTGTGGCGACCCCTAACTGGGAAAAAGCCGAAAGAAGAAGAAGAAGAAGATATACACATATACATACATGCTAAATAAGCAGATTGCATTAAGGTTCAGCTGTCATACGTATTTTTTTTTATGTAAGGAGACAATACACACACACACACACACACACACACACACACACACACACACACACGCGCACACACACACACATTTATATATGTATATATATATATATATATATATATATATATATATATATATATATATACATATATATACATACATTCTTACCTCTTTATTTTGTTAAGAGGAAATAGGTTGAAATTTCAGAAAGAAGAAACAGATAATTGAAAGTTTCAGCCTAACAAGGATAAAGACATAAGCATATTTTTTGGGGTAGCAAGTCACCCTCTTTCTCCCCACACACACACATATTCAGCCACCTTAGTTATGTAAACTCACTCCAAAGTCAGGCAGTTGTGGAAAAACCTAAACATCTAAAAAAGTGTGAAGAACTTCTGTGGCACAAACATGAGTTATGCTAGAAATGCTCCCTATGATGATCAACCCTCGATAAAATGGAAGAAATTTACAGAATGAGTTGAAACTTCAACCAATTTACAGTCAACCAACAGTTTATTTAATTTTTTATGTTGTTGTTTATTAGGTTAAATCTACCAGACATATCCTTTTTTCAAGTAGACTGACAATGGTGCTCATACCGACTAGTAGAAATTTGTCCAAAACACTGTGGAAATTCTTATAGCCAGTAGGAGGAATTAATGAAGTGCTTTGATGTGTATTGAGGTACATCTTGTTCTGAACATTTGAAGTTCTAATATAGCAGGAATTGAGGTGGTTAGGCCCAATAAATAGTGAAGAACTTTTGAATGCTAATATTACTTCAGTGCCCCTGGAAAAGAAGGAGAATTTTTGCTTAAAGAAGGATTATCAAAAGATATGTTATAGTGATTGATGAGTGTTTCTGACTTTCAAGCAGCATTTTCTAATCTTTATGGGGCAACAGAATAGGTCACAAAAAGATTAAGAATCAGAGGCTTGAAAAAAATGAAAGTATTATTTGCTTGCATTAATGCTTTAATCAGACTGTACAGAGATGTAACAATGAGGATGGAATGTTCTCAAAGATGATAGAATTGACAAACACAACCAGGATATGCCTTTGGCAGAGACAGCATGCTGACAAATTTGCTTATAATGCTACTGCAGCTGCATATAGAAATATCATTAGGTTTCTCACACAGGACAAGAGTTGGTGCCAAAAGAACATTATTTGGTTGGAAGGAATATCATATTCCTCCTCGAAGGACTAGCCTTAGCAAATGCAAACTTTGCCTTATGTTCATCAAGTACCTAATTCTGACTTTGTATTTAAAAACTACTGTTGATTATGCACATTGTTTAGCCAGTCAGGCTGCTAATGAAAATAAAGCATTCTGCAAAGAGTTTCCCCAGGATTCACTAATCCTCCGTGTAAGACTTAATAAGTCTTACTCAGAGGCTGCAGTTGAATGTTTTGACATCAGCTTGCCATGAATATTCATGAGGGCACTCCGACTCAACCGTAACTCTTACACGGACTGAGTAGGAAAGCAGGGGGCATGTCCGACTGCCAAGCAGTCTAAATGTGCACGCCCCTGCAAGGTTTTAAAAAGCATAATGTCAACACACAAGAGCGAGTTCACTCAAATGTACTTGCACCCAACACCACACTCCCTGACACTGTAACCCCCCCATTACACTTATATAAAGCTGCCCATATTTGTGCGTGTGTGCGCAGGTGTGCCCATTGCATAGCTAGAGTTAGCAATTCTGACATGGAAGAACATAAGAAAGAATGTTTATGTAAATCACACCAAATTGCAATAGCGTAATGGTAGAGTTTATGCACAAAGAGAAGGTATTCACGGTTCGAGTCCCACCACTCCCCTTCTTATTTAGGTTTTAAATCAGTATTTGAAATAATACCAGACATATATGATTAAAATTTTATTAAAATCAGTGACATGGCCAATGTATCAGTGAACAAACTAAATATTTTTAAAGGACCCAGATATATAATAGCCTGCTGTTAGGCAATGCTTTACACAGCTAAACTCAGGTGCCCATAGTTTAATAGCACTTTACCCAGCTAAACAGAGTTGCCCATAGTTTAATAGCGCTTTACCCAGTTAAACAGAGTTGCCCATAGTTTAATAGTGCTTTACTCAGCTAAACAGAGTTGCCCATAGTTTAATAGCACTTTATTCAGCTAAACAGAGTTGCCCATAGTTTAATAGCGCTTTACCCAGTGCAATAGAGTTGCCCAAAGGTTAAAAGCGCTTTACCCAGCGCAATGTGTTTGCGCGGACATGCGTGCCGCGCCAACCAGGGCACTGTAGGGCACCATGGAGCAACGTAGAGCTAAGTTGCTTAAACCCAGCCACACCCTCTAGCCTGTCTAGACAGTACAGGACCCTGTGCATCATAATCAAAATACAGAACCACTAAGCCATGACAACATAGGGGAAGCAGCCACTATTAACATTCATATACTTATGAATGGTAGTTTAACCTTTACTAAGCAGGTCTGCAGTCAGCTGAGAATTTTACAAAATGGCCAATCACAAAAAAGTGTGGGAAATGCGGCATATTTAAGCCCCATAGGTGGGAATACTCGCCATAACTGATTGTAGCTCACATTTGCAGTCAGAATGGCAGGTGCAGGAGAGGGTTCACGCTTTCGAGTGCAACGTTGGGGCATCGAGGAGTCCAAATACATGGTTTGGCTCCTTGTCCACCATCACAAGTCAAGACTCCTGCAGGGCCAGTTCCAAGGGACAGAGTACAAGGCAGAGGCTTGGAACTGGTTAGCTCATGACCTCACCAGTGCCACAGGTGTTCCTCAGACTGGTGAGCATGTCCGTCACCACCATGCAGACCTGAAGAGACGAAAGCAGGACCGCCTGAACCAGTGGATACAGGAGGCCTGTGGGATGCAGAATGCCCCACAACTGATTATGTAGACATGGAATGCAGTATGTAAGAATTGATAATGGAGTATGTATAACGGATAGGTATGTCTCAGTATCCCTTCATTTATTTTACAGCTGCAGGTGACCGTGCTACGAATCAGCAAGCCTATACTGATAGGCCGCTAAGGCTGTGCCACCAGGCAGGTTAGTGATCATTCTGCATGTATCGTTATATAAAATATGGGAGAGAGCTTGAAAGAAAGTGTTGTAGTCCAATAAAACAGCCATAGAATTGCCTGAATAAGTCCTCTGCATGTACTGTCAGATAAAAACGTCAGAGAGGCAGAAAAAGAGTGTAGTAACCCATTAAGAAAGGTAACATATGTCTGGAATAATATCTCTGCAGGCACTGTCATATAACATAAGTGAGTGAGCCTGAAAAAAGATTGTTCTAACCTATTAATAAAGGTATAATATGTCTTGAACATGTCTGCCATAAACACCGTTAAAACAAATAAAAGAGTGAGCCAGTGGAAAAGTGTGCAATGTCATTAATAAAGGTCTAAAACCCAGAGTTTGTCTGTGTCACAGAGTCTGAAATGTTGTTGTACCTTTGCATTATACAAACAGTACTGTTTGAAAATGTGCTGGCAACCCAGAGTTATGCAGTCCCATATAAAGTGGGTGATGGAAGTGCTAGTAGCTGTGAAACATATATACAGTCCACAATAGTCAGTTACTGGCTGGCATGAATAAGTAAACCTGGCACACATGTAGCATGTAATTATTCACCAGAAATGTGAGTGTGTGTCAAGAAATGCAGGGTTCTGTACAAATCAAAGTGAAAATGTCATGTGAAAACATCCCAGATATGTAGATAAAGAAATATAAATGCAAACAAGAAATATGTAGCAGTAACATCTGCATCCTGGACAGTTAGTATGTCAGATATAGGTCAGGCATATATTGAAATAGCCAAACCCATGACACAACCAAATGTATGGTGGCAAGTGTAATAATACAGGTAGGGGATACACACTTGCAGTCACTGGGAATATAGTGTAGACTAAAAGGTCATTATAAGATGTTATCCGAGTTTTTTTCTTCACCCTACTGTATGTGCATAAACCATGCAATTCCACACCTCAATGGGTCTGTGTAACCTTAAATATTTGTTGGGACATAGGTCTTATTGTTTTATAAATATTTGCATTGATGTTGATGCATGTGCTCTATTCAAACACCACGTTCATGGTGGCCTGTTGCTACCAAACATCCCTGCATGCTGTTGGAATATCCACTGTCGTTCAATATATCCATGTGTTATGCTTGCTGTTAAACTGTTGGAACCTTGGTGTGTTGGGTTAATGGGAATATTACTGCATGCTGTAACAACTAATCTGGATTGCTGTTGTTTATGTTGTAATTAAACACACCTAATCACAGAATGTATGGGAAGGCCAGTCCCAGCGGACCCACCTGTCCCTCCTCAGTTGGCGAGTGCACCTGGCACAAGCGGCTCTGGTGCCCAACCCGGGCTCCCCTCCTCCGTTAGTCCTGTGCCACCTTCAGGTGGAAGCACTGCAAGGGATGGGGCTTGTCCCCCCCCCATGCAAGTGTGGGCAGAGGATGGTTACCTGTCACCCTTACTAGGGTCTGGGCTGTGATGTGTAGGGAGATCCAGTGTTCAGTCGCTGATCCCCTATGCCAGCTCAAGGCGACAGTGGCGCATCTCTCGGGTGAGCCTGCCTGTCCTACACAGCCCTCAGCACAGCCACCCTCGAGGCTGTGAAGGTGCAGTGGTGACTGCCCATGGGTGGGGATCTCAGTTCCACTGTTACCATCTGTGGGCTCATGGGCTTGCGATTTCCAAACATCCTTCCCCATCAGTTGTGTTCACCCACCCCATGTGTCAAACTCCACCCCTGTATGTATCTTGTTTGTCTTGTCTGTTTACCTCCCCAACTTACCTCCCCAAATAAACCTACTTCCTCTACCTCACATTTCACTCTCACCTGAAAAAAAAAATTAAAAAAAGGACAATCTGTTCCCACAAAATAATTACGCCCCATACATAGCTGCCCAATTTGCACACATGTCCACTGGACATGTAAACTGATAATTCTAATTGGCAGTACAACATATTTTGTTGTCCTCACCCCTCTCTCAGGGGTGGAAGGTTTCAAATTCCATACCAAATTTCAAACATATGCACAGCTGTTGCTGGTAAAGAAATGGGCAGCTATGGACCTTCCCTACACCCATCCTGCACATCCCGTGCTGGTTTCCCTACTGTCTTTGCCTCTTTGTGCCCCCTTTTTCACCACTTTCCTATCTCCCCATTTTCTTTTCTTTAAAAGAAATTAGCATGGGGGTTAGCGGGAGTAAGCACTTTTAAGCAGTAGTTAGTGGGGGTGCGCATGTGTGAGCTTGTGTGCGCTTAGGTTAGCATCGCTAAGCATCACGCATACCCACACAAACCCACTTACAACTGCTTAAAAGTGCCTTAGTCACTCTGTATGACATGGCCCTTGTACTGCTCAGCAGCAAAATAAAATACCCTTGTCAGTCTCGAACCCGGGACCTTGGACTCACCAGTCTACATGAAGTACCACTACACCACAGCAGATCTACAATAACTTAGTGCTGAAAGCAATATATCATGCATTACCATGAGTGAATGTAAAGGGAAAATAGGATGGCATAACACAAATTTTGTTCTGTGGGCCTTAACCAGCAGGTGTTGTGGAATTGCATGACATGACTGTGAAAAGAGAATCAGCCATGCTAGTAGGGAATAATATTACAGTAGCACCTAACAAACCCCACACAGTATCAGAGCAGGATAAACACTGGCATATTTGCATAGGTCACAGACCAGACCTCCCAACAGTGACTGCTCTACAGTGATGACCCTGATTTGTAAACAAATGTTAGCTGTGCCCCTCTGACTCCCTGTAAAATGTACTAACAGTAGGCAGAAAGGTGGGGAATCTCACTTAATGACAAATATCAATAAGTGAGAGTAGACACTGCTTGCACATCAGAAAAGGTGTAGTAATACATATGCTCTGAATCCCCTAAAGTCTGAACTGAAAGATGTCTGAAATATATCACAGGTCTATCCCAGTTATATGTACCTTTCCCTGAGGCTGTTCAAATATATACATGAGAGTATCTGAGGCCTGGAAGAGTCAGAAACACACAGGCATATCAGCTTGTCTGCTGTTACACACTCTGCAAATAGCTGTAGAATGAATCCCACAAACATGCCCTTATGTAGAAGTACAACACAGAAATATCAAAGGATGTAGCCATGTATTGCTAGCAACCACCTGTGACAATGCCATTGTTCAGGTGCTGAAAAGACTGCTGTGGTGCACAGTCAAAGAATACTAGGGTGACCTCTGTCTACCATCTGCATATGTCCACAGGTGGGAGCTACTCAGACAGACTACTAGCCTTTATAGACTTACAGGTACACAGCAACTCTGCATGTTCAGTAAGATAAACATCACATGATAATAAATAATGCACTCTGCACTTCTGCACCCCTACCCAAAGGTACTATATACCCGTGTAGTCAGACACAACCAAGGGTGTAGGTAGGCATACACAGTAGTGCAATATGTCCAGATGTCGTGAGCAGACTGTGCTAATGTCAACACAAACAAACCACAAACTGTTCAGAAGTGAGTAACTTACTAAAGACAGTGTTGCAGTTCACAAACAGTGCATGTGCCTGATATTCATAATTGGTAGTACAACACACTTAGTTACCCTCACCCCTCTCTCAGGGGTGGAAGGTTTCAAATATCCCTCCTAACGTATTGCATATGCACAGCTGTTGCTGGTAAAGAAATGGGCAGCTATGGACCCTCTCCACACCCATCCTGTACATCCCAAGCTGGTTTCCCTACTGTCTTCCCCTCTTTGTGCACCCTTTATCACCACATTCCTATATCCCCATTTACTTTTCTGTTAAAGAAATGAGCGCAGGGGTTAGCGGGTGTGAGCACTGGTAAACAGTAGTAAGCGGGTTTGCACCAGTGTGCACATGTGTGCGCTTAGCTTAGCATTGCTAAGATATGATAAGCTAAGCCAAGTTTGGCTTATTATTGCTAAAATAAAATAAGCTAAGCTAAACTTAGCTTAGCATCGCTAAGTGTTGCGCAAACCCGCGCAAACCCACTTACAACTTCTTAAAAGTGCCTTAGTCACTCTGTATGACAAGGCCCTTGTACTGCTCAGCAGCAAAATAAAAAACCTTGTCAGTCTCGAACCCGGTACCTTGGACTCACCAGTCTGCATGAAGTACCACTACACCACAGCAGATATACAATAACTTGGTGCTGAAAGAAATATAACATGCATTACAGTGAGTGAATGTAAAGGGAAAATAGGGCAGCCATAGGAATACATTGCAATAACTACTGTTGTATGCCAGTTAATTCTCTAATTCGAAAAGAAAGTACATACTCCCATGTATCCAGTGTTAGCATTAGGAGGTGTGAGTAAACCTACACACTGAGAAGAGTGTACTGGAAGAAGCAACAGTCAGGTTTCAGTACAACATGCATTTCACTGGCTACAACCTAGCTTCAGATATGAGACATATACCAACCTTCTGACTGAGACAACAGTGTCCACAGCAAACAAGCATGGTCCCCACCTTGCAAAACTGAAAGGGCTACACCTACCTAACCTATCATTTTATAGCAGGGTCCTGAAATCACAGTGAGAACTGCAATTACCACACAGCAGGCTGCATGCAATTACTAAATGGTGGGCACCAATTGGTGCAGAGGTCATCACATGCACATGTGCAGATACCTAGAAAAGCAGCCTGTATCTGCTGTCCACACAAGCAATAATATCATTGCAACAACTGGGAGAGAGAGACAGAGAGAGAGCATGAGCGAGAGAGACAGACAGACACAAATAGGCAGAAGGAGACAGACGCTGAAAACAAACAGCAACACACAGAGGAAACAAAACCAAAAAAATAAATAAATACACAATAAAAAAACAACACCTACAACAGACGGAGGTGAGGACTACAAAGGTAAGGTATGTAACAGATATGTATTTGGTGACATCCGAAAGATGTGTCTGAAGGGTACTCTACATACTGTGAATCATCCATATGTGGCAGCAGTCTGTATCTATATGTACATGCACATTTGCATAGGGAAAGGGACATAATGCAACTGTTAGTGAAGGCTGGACATAAGTATGTTGTTGAAGGCTGCTATGTGCACATATGTATGTAGGTTGCAGTGTGTGGCATAGCAGAAAGCAAGCAGTGCCGGTATATGTCATGTGGTGTTGAATGCTGTGGGACTGAACTACAGGCAGTGAGGCCGGCAACAGCTATACAGTCTGAGGACTGCAGAATGCATTCTGCACAACATTGTGCAATAGTATTACATAACCGTATGTCTAACAACTGTTGCATAATAGACATCCCCACCATGAAAGGTGGGCAGTATATGTGCCTATATGTGCAGCTATATGTACAGCAATGGATGTTTACATGTATGTGTATATATACATGTATATATACATATATATGTGTCTATAGATATATATATGGATATAATTAGATATATATGGATATATATGGATAAATATAGATATATATGGATATATATATATATATATATATATATATATATATATATATATATATATATATATATATATGGATATATATGGATATCTGTAGATATATATAGATATATATAGATATGTATGGATATGTATGGATATGTACAGATATGAATAGATATGTATAGATATGGATAGATATGGATAGATACGGATAGATATGGATAGATATGTATATATGTATGTATGTATATCTATATATATATATATATATATATATATATATATATATATATATATATATACATATATATATATATATATATATATATATATATGTGTATATATATATATGAGAGAGTGAGGGAGACACAGGGTCATATGTACTGCAACAGGTGCCTGTTGTCCAAGGCATGGACTGAACACCAGTGTTGATACAGCAGTGCCATACCCCATTCCAAAACACCTTACGCAGTAACTGCCACATAGGTGGTAGCCTGCCTAACACTGATGGTGTCAGAAGAGTACACAGGACACAGGTGGACAGTAGGCTCCCCTTTGATAATCACAGTGACAACAGTAGTAATGTAATCTGTCTACCTGGTACATGTCATCACAAAAGGTGTGTCATCTAGGGAAATATAGGTCGGTGTTCCCCTCTACTCATCACAATGCCCCATGTGGTATGTACCTCACATGACAACTACAGCAAGTGGAAAGGCCACAGACATACCTAACAAAGAGTAATACTGCCCTCAAACACATGTCCTATGCAGACTGACTCACAAACCACAGCTAGAGTGCATTGCATACCGCCCACCCAGAGGTTACCACTGCCAGACACACAGAGGTATGTCACACCCATAGCAGTTGGCCAACCACCATGACAACACCTCACAATCCCCCCGGGCTACATGACCTAGGGCCCTAATCCTTGTCACCTCACTAAACAGCACATGCTGGAGGTACAGGTTCCTATCCACAAATATGCCATACTCTGGACTAAACCACCCAGCATGAACAAACAAGGCTCCTCATTATCAGATGTCATACATACCCCTGATGATTGTTTTGGAGATAGGTAATATGCCCTGGGAGTCACCTCTGTGTATCCGGTTGACAGGAGCAAGTGAAATCACATTACATGTGTGTCAAAGGCCAGGGTAGCATATGGCTAGGCTGCTCTAAGCTCTAGGGCCAATAGCGTATTACCTACCTATAGAAAAAAGAAAAACGGAGTGCACAGCAGTCTAAGTAGCCAAAGCCTTAACGCAATTTTAATAATTCTAAATACAAACAGCGTTTTCGCTACTAAGTAAGTGTAGCTTCATCAGAGGCAGACAAACACAGAAAAAAGGCGCCAAACAGAATTTATACTAGTGGCAGTCTATTACCTACCTATGACAGAATGCACACACACACATGTACTCAGTGCAATACCTGCTATGTGAGGTGGAATAAGTGTGACAGTGACTGTGTGCAAGGTTTGTAAAGGTGTGATAGCTTAGTTTGAGGTTGTGTCTGTCATGGTAGTTTGTATCCTAGGTGTGAGGCCGGAGAAAGATGTGTCAGTTATTGGGATGCAGACATAGTAGAATGGCATATGTTGTGATGTAGTTCCTTGTGTATGACTGTGGTGTCCCAATGTAGGCTGAAGCAATACATGTATGCTCAGTAAATGGTACTGCTAGTGAATCCAGCTCACATATGGACTGTTGTATTACCTCAAGCTGTAGTCCTAAACAGCACAGTATGGTGTATGTTCACAGTCCCTGGTAACACTGTCTTGTGTGTTTCCTGTAGTCTGCACAGATTGCATACCACAGGCATAGGTATCTGTAAGTAGGGGCACACAGTACTATAAGGAACACAGGTAATACTCATCTGTGTCGGCATACATCTGTGTGTTGTATGTATGTCCGATGTGTGTTTAATGATGCCTGTACCATGCTCGCAATGACATGTGTGTTACAGGGTATGTGTGTGTACCTAGCAACATGTATACTCTGTTACAGCAGTATGCCAGCTATATTAACAACCATGCACATATGTTAGGTAGGGGTATGTCATCAAAGACTAGGGTGGTTTACTGGTAATACTGTAAATGTACATGACATTCATTTCATTGGATGACATATTTCTTCATGCATTAGCTTGATATATACCTCCAGGGCGAGGTTGTGCATTGTATCCCAAACAGTGTGCCGACTACTGGTGTATACTGGTGTGTTATATGGAGTGTTGCAGGCACTGTCAGCCAGTTGTGGGCTGAGCACTGATATGTGGTATTGAATGTGTGTATCCTCTGATAGACAGATAGATGCTATATATGGCAGTTAAGTGATATCTGTACTTCATAATGTTAAGTGTGCCACATGATATGCTCACACATATCGTTTAATTGTCTTCCAGGGTTATGGCTCATCAACGTAACCCATCGTGTTCAGCTGTGAAGGAGCAGGAAATTCTGAACAGCCTGGTGCAGCACTATAACCTGCTTTTTCAGGGTCAGCCAACACCAGCATGATCGTACTGCACTGTGGCAAGACCTTGTTCGCCGGGTAAATGACATAGGCATGCATAACCGGACATATGAGCAGGTACGCCATCAATGCAGTGATTTAATTAGACATGTCCAGCAGCATGCATCTGATATCCATAGGCAACAGCTTGCCACAGGTGGCGGGGCCATACACCCCCCTCACCAGAGTGGAGGAGCTGCTCCTAAGCGTGGTGGCTCCTGGCCTACAGCAGCAACAGAGTCACACATGTGTCATCATGAAGGCCGGAGCCACACATCAGGATGACATGGAGCATGCAGGTAATATGCCCTAGCTGTAGACTACCATTACCTGTATTGTTAGAATATGCATATGTGAGATGTGTACTGTGTGTTTAGCAGTTGTGCTGCCTAACATGTGCAATACTGATATTTGGAATAGTATCCGTACACCTGTGACTGTTGACTGTTATTCCACTGTTGTTTAGCACACTCACAGTAGCAATGCCACAGTTGTGGCCACTGACAAACTGTGTCATATTCTTCTAGGTCCCTCTGGTGTGACAGCAGGGCAGACAATACATGCTGGTGAGTGTGTTAACACTTTAATATTGGTAATGAAATGTGCATGTCATAGGTGAGGTGTAGGCCATGTACACGTAACACACCCACGCATAATGCATGCTGTGCATGTTTGCTGTGAGACATCAATCATCTCAGTAAAGTCAGTAGCTGCCTCAATCACATGCAATGCACAGTGCAGAAGACACAATTGTGGAAGCACTGTACTGCACATTGGATATGCATAGTTGCTACAGCTGTACACAACAGAACACGTTTATCATACACAGTACACAAAAACATGCTACATTTGGCATTGCCACACACCCACTGTAAGGTCACATTTCAGTATCCCACATGTCATGCACACACACATGATGTACCTCAGGGGTAGAGGCCTATCATGGGGCTGTGCAACACTCTGCAACACATAACCCAGTCATGTTAGGCAATGCTCCCTACTGGGCACCTCACACGCCCATGTACAAGGTGGCTGTGTAATTGTGAACGTAGACACGGCACTGCAGTTCAGGTACAGCATGCTAGGCCGTGGTCTTGCACACATTAGTAGCTGTGAGTGACCAAAAGATGCATGTTGATGATGGCAAAGGGTAATACACCCCATCCAGTTACAGTAACCACAGTACTACGCATAGCAGTCATTGCTTTGTACCTCAGTGTTGTGTGTGTGCAAACATATGCACCTATACACAATATGCATAGCATGTTGTCTGTGTGCTTACATATGCCAGTATACACAATATACACAGCAGTCACCATACACACAAAGTGTCACATATATGTCCTGGAATGCTAGTGGGTGTATAGGTCACTTGACACACATTGGGTATGTGTGGTGTTTAATGTTGCAGTCGTGTAGCATGCCATGCCATGTCTGGCACCCACATATCTGCAATATGTCCCACACTCACCATAACCACTGTACACTGGCCATGTCGAGCATTGGGATTCCTTCACGCCAACATGCACCGCACATCCCGTGTGTGTACATAGCATGCATGTGCTATATCCGTGCCCACTATTATCTGCTATGGACACAGACACTGCACTCAGACATGGATATCTATGTGTCACACAGATAACACATGTAGCCATGGCATGTATACTTGTGAGTGATGGTGCACAGGGCATTGCAGAGCTGATAACACCTGCACAGCAATATTGTGTGCATGTGCACATTGTGTTCCAGGGTGTAGCCAATCACTGAACAACTACACAGTTGCATCAAAGCCATGTATACTGCCATTTAATAGGGGCGTCTACACTTGCACTGCATGGTCTTGTGCAACACATATTCTGCATGCTGACACGTGTGTGGTGACTGTCTACCTTGTGATACTGACACCCACCTTCACCCACTATAGAGTATGTGTTGGATTGCTGGTATGTGTGTGTATGTGCTGTAGTGAGGTGTGTATTAGTGTTCTTGAGTGCATGTGTGCATGTGTGCATGTGTACATGTGTTCATGTGTTCATGTGTGCATGTGTTCATGAGTTCATGTGTGCATGTGTGGATGTGCAGACCGTAAAGTGTGTATCCTGTCTTCCTCTCACAGGTGCTGAGTTAGGGGTTGGCAAAGCAGCAGGCAACCTGAAGCCACTGCCATGAATAATGGTGATGATGACACATGTATTTTGGCACAGGAGGATTTGACAGGGTCTGTCGTTGGTCCGCCAATCAACAGTACACAGCGCTCAACCCCATCTATGCGCACACTCATACTGTCAATACATCCTCACCACCAATGGCCATAGGCGAGGGACAGCATACAGTTAGCATTGACCAGGAGAGTGTGGCCATGCACTTGCATCCCCTCACAGCAGCCATAGCCATAGACCCGGAATGGTACCACATAGGCAGAGGTCCAGGGGTTCTCGAGGAGCACCACTGGTCATATTGCCCCTGGCAGGCGTGCCCTCACAGGTCTTATGATGACCAGTATATTCCGGGCTGTAATGCAGGCTCAGGCACGTATGGAATGGTACACCAGGCAGGGACTTAGGGCGCAGAGGGCACATTACACTGCTATCAATGACAGCATCCGTGACCTTGCCGGTGCCATCTGGACTTACACTGAGGTCATTAATAGATGTTGGTGGGAGACATTAGATGCCCTCCACAACATGTCTTCCATGAGCCAGGACCATGCGGGATGGTTGTGACGTCGACACGGACACATGCCAGCAACAGCAACAGCTGGCAGTGGTCGCGTACGTCCACGGTTCACAGCCGCTCCCATAGTAGCAGTACCAGCCCCAGCAATGCTGGGGTTGGCCTGTCCTTTGACCATCCCAGTAGATCATGTGCACATGGCTCTGGCCAGTCCCAGCAGGGACATGGGTCGAGTCATCATACCTCTGCCTCTGATGACAGTACCCTGTCAGGGTTGGTACCGATACTGTCCGTAGCACCCCTGCCAGGCACAGGTACTGTGTCCATGGCCGGAGACAGTGATCTGTACAGCCTAGCAGGTACAGTCTGTGGCTGTCCCACAAACTACTGTATATGGCAGCCACATAGTGGAGCTGTGTGCATGCAGACACACACACATTAACCAAACAACTAGGGCTCACACATACACACACACATTACATCAACATTGGCCCATGCTGTACTGTTGTCCCTCACACACACTCACACACACACACACACACACACACACACACACACACACACACACACACACATACATGTCGATTGGATGGGTCAATGTCAGGCTCTGGCAAACAACAAAATGCCCTGTGCATATGATGATACCTGTGTCGCCTCCTGTCATCTGCATCATTGATGGGGGGACAGGCTAACATGGTGCTGATGCACAGGGTGACACTATAGCAGTGTAGCAATAATAGCAAGTTGTCAACAAGGAAGTGTAATGACATCCTTGTAGGTATATCTGAGCAGACATTATGCATCAAAGCTCTGATTGTCAATGTAGCATTGTTTACACCACTGCTAGGTCTGAGTATGTATTGTCCACCCATGTGCCACTTGGCTGAAGTGTAATGTGTTGCCACCATGTGTTAGTGAGTGGACAGTATGTGCGTGATGTGTGCAGTACAGATTAGCAAGTGTACATCTGCGAACATGGTGGAGTGCGCACTGTCTGGATGTACATGCATAGTGGACACATGGGATGTGTGGCATACCCTGTCGTACACATTGTTAACATCTCATAGTATCTTTCAATGGCCAGTATGCATTCTACTACAGTTATGTACTAACATGGGTAGTCGTGTGTATGACATGGGTTGACACTATGCTGTGGGTGATACCGTTAATATCTATCAATGATTTGCAGTCTGATAGTATACACAACCTCAACATCATGACTATAAGCAATCATTGGATGATGTCCTGACAAATGACACACAGTAGTAGGGAACCCAGTAACAATTGGATCCTTCTGGTGCTACACTATAACACTAACCAGTGGTAATGGTCACCACCCATTCCTGTGACCACACCTGTTTGGCATATAGCCCCCTTAGGTACATGCAGATACACTAGGGATGTGTCCATCCAAATCTGGAAATGCATGGATTGTCCTACAATGCATTCCCTGGATGGGACGCATATCCTGCAGAGGGATATCATACAGACAGATACCTGTTGTCTGATACATGCTGTATAGCAGTAAGCCGACTATGGCATAGTCATCCTCATGTACTATACATACTATCCCGTCAGTACCACACAGATGGTAGCCCTCAACATGTATGTTGGGTACCAATGTGTACATACAGCCTCATGTTATGTCATGTGTCCCTTGGTATCCACATATCCATAGGTATTGTGAAGTCCCAAGGTGTATCACATAAGACATTAGAGGCCTGAATGCATATCCACAAGGCAGTCATACACCTATAAAGACTGTCCATTCTTGGCAGTTTTGTTGTGTATGACCATGCCTGACATATACCCCAGGCATATACTCTCACCACACTACTTTTAAGTAACTGTCATGGGTGTGTGTGCCACAGATGACCTTGGCCACAGAACACAACAGTGGACGGCCTTGTCACATACATACATATGTGACCTATGAGCTGAGAAGCAGCAGCACAACCTGTCCCCAAAGAA
>NC_056729.1:217192365-217373257 GCF_019279795.1 Protopterus annectens | reverse complement strand
CTGTGAAGGTGCAGTGGTGACTGCCCATGGGTGGGATCTCAGTTCCACTGTTACCATCTGTGGGCTCATGGGCTTGCGATTTCCAAACATCCTTCCCCATCAGTTGTGTTCACCCACCCCATGTGTCAAACTCCACCCCTGTATGTATCTTGTTTGTCTTGTCTGTTTACCTCCCCAACTTACCTCCCCAAATAAACCTACTTCCTCTACCTCACATTTCACTCTCACCTGAAAAAAAAAATTAAAAAAAGGACAATCTGTTCCCACAAAATAATTACGCCCCATACATAGCTGCCCAATTTGCACACATGTCCACTGGACATGTAAACTGATAATTCTAATTGGCAGTACAACATATTTTGTTGTCCTCACCCCTCTCTCAGGGGTGGAAGGTTTCAAATTCCATACCAAATTTCAAACATATGCACAGCTGTTGCTGGTAAAGAAATGGGCAGCTATGGACCTTCCCTACACCCATCCTGCACATCCCGTGCTGGTTTCCCTACTGTCTTTGCCTCTTTGTGCCCCCTTTTTCACCACTTTCCTATCTCCCCATTTTCTTTTCTTTAAAAGAAATTAGCATGGGGGTTAGCGGGAGTAAGCACTTTTAAGCAGTAGTTAGTGGGGTGCGCATGTGAGCTTGTGTGCGCTTAGGTTAGCATCGCTAAGCATCACGCATACCCACACAAACCCACTTACAACTGCTTAAAAGTGCCTTAGTCACTCTGTATGACATGGCCCTTGTACTGCTCAGCAGCAAAATAAAATACCCTTGTCAGTCTCGAACCCGGGACCTTGGACTCACCAGTCTACATGAAGTACCACTACACCACAGCAGATCTACAATAACTTAGTGCTGAAAGCAATATATCATGCATTACCATGAGTGAATGTAAAGGGAAAATAGGATGGCATAACACAAATTTTGTTCTGTGGGCCTTAACCAGCAGGTGTTGTGGAATTGCATGACATGACTGTGAAAAGAGAATCAGCCATGCTAGTAGGGAATAATATTACAGTAGCACCTAACAAACCCCACACAGTATCAGAGCAGGATAAACACTGGCATATTTGCATAGGTCACAGACCAGACCTCCCAACAGTGACTGCTCTACAGTGATGACCCTGATTTGTAAACAAATGTTAGCTGTGCCCTCTGACTCCCTGTAAAATGTACTAACAGTAGGCAGAAGGTGGGGAATCTCACTTAATGACAAATATCAATAAGTGAGAGTAGACACTGCTTGCACATCAGAAAAGGTGTAGTAATACATATGCTCTGAATCCCTAAAGTCTGAACTGAAAGATGTCTGAAATATATCACAGGTCTATCCCAGTTATATGTACCTTTCCCTGAGGCTGTTCAAATATATACATGAGAGTATCTGAGGCCTGGAAGAGTCAGAAACACACAGGCATATCAGCTTGTCTGCTGTTACACACTCTGCAAATAGCTGTAGAATGAATCCCACAAACATGCCCTTATGTAGAAGTACAACACAGAAATATCAAAGGATGTAGCCATGTATTGCTAGCAACCACCTGTGACAATGCCATTGTTCAGGTGCTGAAAAGACTGCTGTGGTGCACAGTCAAAGAATACTAGGGTGACCTCTGTCTACCATCTGCATATGTCCACAGGTGGGAGCTACTCAGACAGACTACTAGCCTTTATAGACTTACAGGTACACAGCAACTCTGCATGTTCAGTAAGATAAACATCACATGATAATAAATAATGCACTCTGCACTTCTGCACCCCTACCCAAAGGTACTATATACCCGTGTAGTCAGACACAACCAAGGGTGTAGGTAGGCATACACAGTAGTGCAATATGTCCAGATGTCGTGAGCAGACTGTGCTAATGTCAACACAAACAAACCACAAACTGTTCAGAAGTGAGTAACTTACTAAAGACAGTGTTGCAGTTCACAAACAGTGCATGTGCCTGATATTCATAATTGGTAGTACAACACACTTAGTTACCCTCACCCCTCTCTCAGGGGTGGAAGGTTTCAAATATCCCTCCTAACGTATTGCATATGCACAGCTGTTGCTGGTAAAGAAATGGGCAGCTATGGACCCTCTCCACACCCATCCTGTACATCCCAAGCTGGTTTCCCTACTGTCTTCCCCTCTTTGTGCACCCTTTATCACCACATTCCTATATCCCCATTTACTTTTCTGTTAAAGAAATGAGCGCAGGGGTTAGCGGGTGTGAGCACTGGTAAACAGTAGTAAGCGGGTTTGCACCAGTGTGCACATGTGTAACAGCTTAGCATTGCTAAGATATGATAAGCTAAGCCAAGTTTGGCTTATTATTGCTAAAATAAAATAAGCTAAGCTAAACTTAGCTTAGCATCGCTAAGTGTTGCGCAAACCAGCGCCAAACCCACTTACAACTTCTTAAAAGTGCCTTAGTCACTCTGTATGACAAGGCCCTTGTACTGCTCAGCAGCAAAATAAAAAACCTTGTCAGTCTCGAACCCGGTACCTTGGACTCACCAGTCTGCATGAAGTACCACTACACCACAGCAGATATACAATAACTTGGTGCTGAAAGAAATATAACATGCATTACAGTGAGTGAATGTAAAGGGAAAATAGGGCAGCCATAGGAATACATTGCAATAACTACTGTTGTATGCCAGTTAATTCTCTAATTCGAAAAGAAAGTACATACTCCCATGTATCCAGTGTTAGCATTAGGAGGTGTGAGTAAACCTACACACTGAGAAGAGTGTACTGGAAGAAGCAACAGTCAGGTTTCAGTACAACATGCATTTCACTGGCTACAACCTAGCTTCAGATATGAGACATATACCAACCTTCTGACTGAGACAACAGTGTCCACAGCAAACAAGCATGGTCCCCACCTTGCAAAACTGAAAGGGCTACACCTACCTAACCTATCATTTTATAGCAGGGTCCTGAAATCACAGTGAGAACTGCAATTACCACACAGCAGGCTGCATGCAATTACTAAATGGTGGGCACCAATTGGTGCAGAGGTCATCACATGCACATGTGCAGATACCTAGAAAAGCAGCCTGTATCTGCTGTCCACACAAGCAATAATATCATTGCAACAACTGGGAGAGAGACAGAGAGAGAGCATGAGCGAGAGAGACAGACAGACACAAATAGGCAGAAGGAGACAGACGCTGAAAACAAACAGCAACACACAGAGGAAACAAAACCAAAAAAATAAATAAATACACAATAAAAAAACAACACCTACAACAGACGGAGGTGAGGACTACAAAGGTAAGGTATGTAACAGATATGTATTTGGTGACATCCGAAAGATGTGTCTGAAGGGTACTCTACATACTGTGAATCATCCATATGTGGCAGCAGTCTGTATCTATATGTACATGCACATTTGCATAGGGAAAGGGACATAATGCAACTGTTAGTGAAGGCTGGACATAAGTATGTTGTTGAAGGCTGCTATGTGCACATATGTATGTAGGTTGCAGTGTGTGGCATAGCAGAAAGCAAGCAGTGCCGGTATATGTCATGTGGTGTTGAATGCTGTGGGACTGAACTACAGGCAGTGAGGCCGGCAACAGCTATACAGTCTGAGGACTGCAGAATGCATTCTGCACAACATTGTGCAATAGTATTACATAACCGTATGTCTAACAACTGTTGCATAATAGACATCCCCACCATGAAAGGTGGGCAGTATATGTGCCTATATGTGCAGCTATATGTACAGCAATGGATGTTTACATGTATGTATATATACATGTATATATACATATATGTGTCTATAGATATATATATGGATATAATTAGATATATATGGATATATATGGATAAATATAGATATATATGGATATATATATATATATATATATATATATATATATATATATATATATATATATATATGGATATATATGGATATATGTAGATATATATAGGTATATATAGAGATGTATGGATATGTATAGATACGTACACATATGTATAGATATGTATAGGTATGGATAGATATGGATAGATACGGATAGATATGGATAGATATGTATATATGTATGTATGTATATCTATATATATATATATATATATATATATATATATATATATATATATATATATATATATATATATATATATATATATATATATATATATGAGAGAGAGTGAGGGAGACACAGGGTCATATGTACTGCAACAGGTGCCTGTTGTCCAAGGCATGGACTGAACACCAGTGTTGATACAGCAGTGCCATACCGCATACCAAAACACCTTATGCAGTAACTGCCACATAGGTGGTAGCCTGCCTAACACTGATGGTGTCAGAAGAGTACACAGGACACAGGTGGACAGTAGGCTCCCCTTTGATAATCACAGTGACAACAGTAGTAATGTAATCTGTCTACCTGGTACATGTCATCACAAAAGGTGTGTCATCTAGGGAAATATAGGTCGGTGTTCCCCTCTACTCATCACAATGCCCCATGTGGTATGTACCTCACATGACAACTACAGCAAGTGGAAAGGCCACAGACATACCTAACAAAGAGTAATACTGCCCTCAAACACATGTCCTATGCAGACTGACTCACAAACCACAGCTAGAGTGCATTGCATACCGCCCACCCAGAGGTTACCACTGCCAGACACACAGAGGTATGTCACACCCATAGCAGTTGGCCAACCACCATGACAACACCTCACAATCCCCCCGGGCTACATGACCTAGGGCCCTAATCCTTGTCACCTCACTAAACAGCACATGCTGGAGGTACAGGTTCCTATCCACAAATATGCCATACTCTGGACTAAACCACCCAGCATGAACAAACAAGGCTCCTCATTATCAGATGTCATACATACCCCTGATGATTGTTTTGGAGATAGGTAATATGCCCTGGGAGTCACCTCTGTGTATCCGGTTGACAGGAGCAAGTGAAATCACATTACATGTGTGTCAAAGGCCAGGGTAGCATATGGCTAGGCTGCTCTAAGCTCTAGGGCCAATAGCGTATTACCTACCTATAGAAAAAAGAAAAACGGAGTGCACAGCAGTCTAAGTAGCCAAAGCCTTAACGCAATTTTAATAATTCTAAATACAAACAGCGTTTTCGCTACTAAGTAAGTGTAGCTTCATCAGAGGCAGACAAACACAGAAAAAAGGCGCCAAACAGAATTTATACTAGTGGCAGTCTATTACCTACCTATGACAGAATGCACACACACACATGTACTCAGTGCAATACCTGCTATGTGAGGTGGAATAAGTGTGACAGTGACTGTGTGCAAGGTTTGTAAAGGTGTGATAGCTTAGTTTGAGGTTGTGTCTGTCATGGTAGTTTGTATCCTAGGTGTGAGGCCGGAGAAAGATGTGTCAGTTATTGGGATGCAGACATAGTAGAATGGCATATGTTGTGATGTAGTTCCTTGTGTATGACTGTGGTGTCCCAATGTAGGCTGAAGCAATACATGTATGCTCAGTAAATGGTACTGCTAGTGAATCCAGCTCACATATGGACTGTTGTATTACCTCAAGCTGTAGTCCTAAACAGCACAGTATGGTGTATGTTCACAGTCCCTGGTAACACTGTCTTGTGTGTTTCCTGTAGTCTGCACAGATTGCATACCACAGGCATAGGTATCTGTAAGTAGGGGCACACAGTACTATAAGGAACACAGGTAATACTCATCTGTGTCGGCATACATCTGTGTGTTGTATGTATGTCCGATGTGTGTTTAATGATGCCTGTACCATGCTCGCAATGACATGTGTGTTACAGGGTATGTGTGTGTACCTAGCAACATGTATACTCTGTTACAGCAGTATGCCAGCTATATTAACAACCATGCACATATGTTAGGTAGGGTATGTCATCAAAGACTAGGGTGGTTTACTGGTAATACTGTAAATGTACATGACATTCATTTCATTGGATGACATATTTCTTCATGCATTAGCTTGATATATACCTCCAGGGAGGTTGTGCATTGTATCCCAAACAGTGTGCCGACTACTGGTGTATACTGGTGTGTTATATGGAGTGTTGCAGGCACTGTCAGCCAGTTGTGGGCTGAGCACTGATATGTGGTATTGAATGTGTGTATCCTCTGATAGACAGATAGATGCTATATATGGCAGTTAAGTGATATCTGTACTTCATAATGTTAAGTGTGCCACATGATATGCTCACACATATCGTTTAATTGTCTTCCAGGGTTATGGCTCATCAACGTAACCCATCGTGTTCAGCTGTGAAGGAGCAGGAAATTCTGAACAGCCTGGTGCAGCACTATAACCTGCTTTTTTTCAGGGTCAGCCAACACCAGCATGATCGTACTGCACTGTGGCAAGACCTTGTTCGCCGGGTAAATGACATAGGCATGCATAACCGGACATATGAGCAGGTACGCCATCAATGCAGTGATTTAATTAGACATGTCCAGCAGCATGCATCTGATATCCATAGGCAACAGCTTGCCACAGGTGGCGGGGCGGCCATACACCCCCCTCACCAGAGTGGAGGAGCTGCTCCTAAGCGTGGTGGCTCCTGGCCTACAGCAGCAACAGAGTCACACATGTGTCATCATGAAGGCCGGAGCCACACATCAGGATGACATGGAGCATGCAGGTAATATGCCCTAGCTGTAGACTACCATTACCTGTATTGTTAGAATATGCATATGTGAGATGTGTACTGTGTGTTTAGCAGTTGTGCTGCCTAACATGTGCAATACTGATATTTGGAATAGTATCCGTACACCTGTGACTGTTGACTGTTATTCCACTGTTGTTTATCACACTCACAGTAGCAATGCCACAGTTGTGGCCACTGACAAACTGTGTCATATTCTTCTAGGTCCCTCTGGTGTGACAGCAGGGCAGACAATACATGCTGGTGAGTGTGTTAACACTTTAATATTGGTAATGAAATGTGCATGTCATAGGTGAGGTGTAGGCCATGTACACGTAACACACCTACGCATAATGCATGCTGTGCATGTTTGCTGTGAGACATCAATCATCTCAGTAAAGTCAGTAGCTGCCTCAATCACATGCAATGCACAGTGCAGAAGACACAATTGTGGAAGCACTGTACTGCACATTGGATATGCATAGTTGCTACAGCTGTACACAACAGAACACGTTTATCATACACAGTACACAAAAACATGCTACATTTGGCATTGCCACACACCCACTGTAAGGTCACATTTCAGTATCCCACATGTCATGCACACACACATGATGTACCTCAGGGGTAGAGGCCTATCATGGGGCTGTGCAACACTCTGCAACACATAACCCAGTCATGTTAGGCAATGCTCCCTACTGGGCACCTCACACGCCCATGTACAAGGTGGCTGTGTAATTGTGAACGTAGACACGGCACTGCAGTTCAGGTACAGCATGCTAGGCCGTGGTCTTGCACACATTAGTAGCTGTGAGTGACCAAAAGATGCATGTTGATGATGGCAAAGGGTAATACACCCCATCCAGTTACAGTAACCACAGTACTACGCATAGCAGTCATTGCTTTGTACCTCAGTGTTGTGTGTGTGCAAACATATGCACCTATACACAATATGCATAGCATGTTGTCTGTGTGCTTACATATGCCAGTATACACAATATACACAGCAGTCACCATACACACAAAGTGTCACATATATGTCCTGGAATGCTAGTGGGTGTATAGGTCACTTGACACACATTGGGTATGTGTGGTGTTTAATGTTGCAGTCGTGTAGCATGCCATGCCATGTCTGGCACCCACATATCTGCAATATGTCCCACACTCACCATAACCACTGTACACTGGCCATGTCGAGCATTGGGATTCCTTCACGTCAACATGCACCGCACATCCCGTGTGTGTACATAGCATGCATGTGCTATATCCGTGCCCACTATTATCTGCTATGGACACAGACACTGCACTCAGACATGGATATCTATGTGTCACACAGATAACACATGTAGCCATGGCATGTATACTTGTGAGTGATGGTGCACAGGGCATTGCAGAGCTGATAACACCTGCACAGCAATATTGTGTGCATGTGCACATTGTGTTCCAGGGTGTAGCCAATCACTGAACAACTACACAGTTGCATCAAAGCCATGTATACTGCCATTTAATAGGGGTCCTACACTTGCACTGCATGGTCTTGTGCAACACATATTCTGCATGCTGACACGTGTGTGGTGACTGTCTACCTTGTGATACTGACACCCACCTTCACCCACTATAGAGTATGTGTTGGATTGCTGGTATGTGTGTGTATGTGCTGTAGTGAGGTGTGTATTAGTGTTCTTGAGTGCATGTGTGCATGTGTGCATGTGTACATGTGTTCATGTGTTCATGTGTGCATGTGTTCATGAGTTCATGTGTGCATGTGTGGATGTGCAGACCGTAAAGTGTGTATCCTGTCTTCCTCTCACAGGTGCTGAGTTAGGGGTTGGCAAAAGCAGCAGGCAACCTGAAGCCACTGCCATGAATAATGGTGATGATGACACATGTATTTTGGCACAGGAGGATTTGACAGGGTCTGTCGTTGGTCCGCCAATCAACAGTACACAGCGTTCAACCCCATCTATGCGCACACTCATACTGTCAATACATCCCTCACCACCAATGGCCATAGGCGAGGGACAGCATACAGTTAGCATTGACCAGGAGAGTGTGGCCATGCACTTGCATCCCCTCACAGCAGCCATAGCCATAGACCCGGAATGGTACCACATAGGCAGAGGTCCAGGGGTTCTCGAGGGAGCACCACTGGTCATATTGCCCCTGGCAGGCGTGCCCTCACAGGTCTTATGATGACCAGTATATTCCGGGCTGTAATGCAGGCTCAGGCACGTATGGAATGGTACACCAGGCAGGGACTTAGGGCGCAGAGGGCACATTACACTGCTATCAATGACAGCATCCGTGACCTTGCCGGTGCCATCTGGACTTACACTGAGGTCATTAATAGATGTTGGTGGGAGACATTAGATGCCCTCCACAACATGTCTTCCATGAGCCAGGACCATGCGGGATGGTTGCGACGTCGACACGGACACATGCCAGCAACAGTAACAGCTGGCAGTGGTCGCAGATGGCCCACAGTTCACAGCCGCTCCCATAGTGGCAGTACCAGCCCCAGCAATGCTGGGGTTGGCCTGTCCTTTGACCATCCCAGTAGATCATGTGCACATGGCTCTGGCCAGTCCCAGCAGGGACATGGGTCGAGTCATCATACCTCTGCCTCTGATGACAGTACCCTGTCAGGGTTGGTACCCGATACTGTCCGTAGTACCCCTGCCAGGCACAGGTACTGTGTCCATGGCCGGAGACAGTGATCTGTACAGCCTAGCAGGTACAGTCTGTGGCTGTCCCACAAACTACTGTATATGGCAGCCACATAGTGGAGCTGTGTGCATGCAGACACACACACATTAACCAAACAACTAGGGCTCACACATACACACACACATTACATCAACATTGGCCCATGCTGTACTGTTGTCCCTCACACACACACACACACACACACACACACACACACACACACACACACACACACACATACATGTCGATTGGATGGGTCAATGTCAGGCTCTGGCAAACAACAAAATGCCCTGTGCATATGATGATACCTGTGTCGCCTCCTGTCATCTGCATCATTGATGGGGGGACAGGCTAACATGGTGCTGATGCACAGGGTGACACTATAGCAGTGTAGCAATAATAGCAAGTTGTCAACAAGGAAGTGTAATGACATCCTTGTAGGTATATCTGAGCAGACATTATGCATCAAAGCTCTGATTGTCAATGTAGCATTGTTTACACCACTGCTAGGTCTGAGTATGTATTGTCCACCCATGTGCCACTTGGCTGAAGTGTAATGTGTTGCCACCATGTGTTAGTGAGTGGACAGTATGTGCGTGATGTGTGCAGTACAGATTAGCAAGTGTACATCTGCGAACATGGTGGGTGCGCACTGTCTGGATGTACATGCATAGTGGACACATGGGATGTGTGGCATACCCTGTCGTACACATTGTTAACATCTCATAGTATCTTTCAATGGCCAGTATGCATTCTACTACAGTTATGTACTAACATGGGTAGTCGTGTGTATGACATGGGTTGACACTATGCTGTGGGTGATACCGTTAATATCTATCAATGATTTGCAGTCTGATAGTATACACAACCTCAACATCATGACTATAAGCAATCATTGGATGATGTCCTGACAAATGACACACAGTAGTAGGGAACCCAGTAACAATTGGATCCTTCTGGTGCTACACTATAACACTAACCAGTGGTAATGGTCACCACCCATTCCTGTGACCACACCTGTTTGGCATATAGCCCCCTTAGGTACATGCAGATACACTAGGGATGTGTCCATCCAAATCTGGAAATGCATGGATTGTCCTACAATGCATTCCCTGGATGGGACGCATATCCTGCAGAGGGATATCATACAGACAGATACCTGTTGTCTGATACATGCTGTATAGCAGTAAGCCGACTATGGCATAGTCATCCTCATGTACTATACATACTATCCCGTCAGTACCACACAGATGGTAGCCCTCAACATGTATGTTGGGTACCAATGTGTACATACAGCCTCATGTTATGTCATGTGTCCCTTGGTATCCACATATCCATAGGTATTGTGAAGTCCCAAGGTGTATCACATAAGACATTAGAGGCCTGAATGCATATCCACAAGGCAGTCATACACCTATAAAGACTGTCCATTCTTGGCAGTTTTTGTTGTGTATGACCATGCCTGACATATACCCCAGGCATATACTCTCACTCACACTACTTTTAAGTAACTGTCATGGGTGTGTGTGCCACAGATGACCTTGGCCACAGAACACAACAGTGGACGGCCTTGTCACATACATACATATGTGACCTATGAGCTGAGAAGCAGCAGCACAACCTGTCAATGGAAACAAATGCATTCATGTAGTATGCAGGCTTCACACCTATGTACTGATTGAGGGGACATGGACACATATATATTTGCCATGCAGATACTTGATGTGTGCAATGCACTTACTGTTGTAATCATACTATGTCATACCATAGTAAAAGCAAAACACACACCGCACTGACCAACAGTAACACACAAACTGTCAGCATTTGCAGGATTCAAACCCCTACTTAGCTATGTTATGATACTAGAGAGTGATGTATTAATATGGCATGCTATCTGCTGTACTGGGTGGTTTCCCTTCTCCGACTGTATTTGTAGGATGGTGACATCATCAGACTTTCCAAAGAGGAATGTACCTATTTTAGTGAGTTTTCCCAGTCTCCAAAAAGGGAACACCTCTCAAAGGAAACTGCACACATACACACCTCCCCACACACACACTGTTTGCAGGATTCAAACCCCTACCTAACTATGTTATGATACTAGAGAGAGAGAGACGCATTAACATGGCATGCTATTTGCTTTATTGGCTGGTTTCCCTTCTCAGGCTGTATTTGTAGGATGGTGACATCATCAGTCTTTCCAAAGAGGAATGTACCTCTTTTAGTGTGTTTTCACAGTCTCCAAAAAGGGCACACCTTTCAAAGACAACTGCACACATACATCCCCCCCACACACACACTCACTGTTTGCAGGATTTAAACCCCTACCTAGCTATGTTATGATACTAGAGAAAGACACATTAACATGGCGTGCTATTTGCTTTACTGGCTGGTTTCTCTTCTCCGGCTGTATTTGAAGGATGGTGACATCATCAGTCTTTCCAAAGAGGAATGTACCTCTTTTAGTGTGTTTTCACAGTCTCCAAAAAGGGCACTCCTTTCAAAGACAATTGCACACATACACCCCCCCCACACACACACATATTCACTGTTTGCAGGATTCAAACCCCCACCTAACTATGTTATGATACTAGAAAGATACACATTAACATGGTGCACTATTTGCTTTACTAGCTAGTTTCCCTTCTCCTGCTGTATTTATAGAATGCTGACTCATCAGACTGGACATGGTGATGTGTGTACACTTTGTTTTATGCCATTCCAGGAATGGTCCATGTGGGTCAGCAGGTGTCAACAGCTTGAACAAGACCTCAGAATCCTTACCTTGTGTGGTCTATCTGTGGACACATTGACATTCCGTCATATGTCAACACATATTTATGCACAGCTTGTTGGTTTTGTGGATACTACATGTGTCTGGGATGTTGATAAAGGGCTATTCAAAGTCTATGTAACACATGTGTAGATGTGTTCATTGATGTATGTCCTGGGTGGCTGCCTTGCAAACAGTCTAGCATGTTTGTGAACCATGATTGGCACATGAACATATCACGGATGGTAGGGTTGTGTGTATGTCAGCTTCCAATAGCTCTGTTTATGACTGCAACCATGATGGACTCCATGACCTTGCAGATCAGACTTCATAGGGGTACTGGACTTGACTTCCCATGGTGTGTTGTGCACCAACACTTGTGGGGAGTGCCATACCATGGCACCATCATCTGCTCAGCCCAGTCCCTACCAAAACTGCAAAAAGTCACACAGGAAGCCTTTTACTCTGTTGAAACATGGTTATCCGATGCCCAATTAATACTCAACCCAAACAAAACTAAACTACTCATCTTCCAACCCACCAAACATACTCAAAACAACTCTCACTTTAACATCACAGCAAAAGACAACACCACTATATACCCAACTGAACACACCAAATTGCTAGGAGTGGAAATAGACAATAAACTAAAATTTGACATTCACATATCCATGACCATAAAAAAAGTCCACAAAAAACTAGGAGCGTTATACAGAAATAAGCAATTTCTCACTAAAGCAGCAAAGATTTCAATAGCAAATTCCCACCTTATCTCCACCCTACTTTATGCCTCTCCAATATATACCAACCTAAGGCAATGTGATCTAAACAAGCCAGAGACCTGCTACAACAAAATCGCCAAATTCACCACAGGGGCATCCTACCGTAGTCACCACTGTCTCTCACTTACTGAACTGGGCTGGCTTGAACTCCCTCACCTCCTTCAGTGGTATCAACTCTCACTCACCTACAAACTAGTAAACCATCCACTAAATGTCCCATCCCTCCAGAATCTACTCCAACCTTATCGCACCACCAGACCACTAAGATCCAGCAACAAAAATCACTTGCAGATTACTAAAGCCAATAACTCTGCTGGTGAAGCACTCTTCTCTTGTGCCATAGCCAAATTATGGAACTTACTCCCACCCACAATTATCTCTGTACCATCATGCACCCACTTCAAAACTTTACTAAAAGCGCACCTAAAAACATGCTGGCTATGCCCTTGCAACTCCCACTCTAATATCATCCACCCCATCCAACCACTACCTTTCTTTCCACTCCACTAACTACCTTGATTATAGCAAGCTCAGATGTTCATAAGCCTAGTACTTATTATACAGCAGGAACTTCTCATTGTAACATTTGTTAATGTCTGTTATGTACTTCACAGATAAAGATTCTATTTGTCTACTGATGTACTATGTTCTTCATCTGTAAATATGTTGTAAGTAATTGCTATGTTAAATTGTTAATCTCTATGTAATCCAATGTAACTACTGTCTGTTTATTTTACTGTGGAGCTTTTCTCCTCGGGCCTCTGCTGAAAATGGACCTACGTCCAGTCGGACACTCCCGGTCAACAAATTTAAATAAATAAATAAATAAATAAATAAATATGTAGCTGTGACACATTCAATGGTTCCACATCCTGTGTAGGGGGTGAGGCTCAGCTGACTGTTCAGGTGCATGATCTGTTTGTTCTGTAGTTTGTGCATGACACATATTGGGAATCAATGTATTCCACTTGCTGCCATGCTTTTGGCAGTGGGGGTAGCTGCTCATCCATTCTACATGTGATATCTCCTGGTATGATGATGTGGACTATTGTCAGTGGGAGATGTGTATGTACATATGGGCCTGTCTGTCATGATGTCGGCATTGCCACTCAGGTACAGTTGGCCCTGACTCAGGACATATATGGGTGTACATTGCTATTTATGACATAGCTGAAGGAAGTGTCATGATTCAGTCTGGACTCCTTCTCAGCTACTCTTTACAAATCACCAACGAACATGAGCACTAATCCCTGTTATACTCTTTTACACGCTTAACACCCTACTGATCCTTTGTGATCAGGCTACAGAGTATGTCATGATAATATCCTGGCATGTCCAGGGGTCAGTTTCGTGTGTATGCTTCAGTCCAGCTGGTGGATATTGTGATATTGACACAATGTCACATCTGCCTCATGTACACAGACAACCCTCTCCTCCTCCCAACAAACTCAGATATATGTGTGAGATGCACCTATATAGACATACAGGGTGCTGAACTCTCTCGACCCATGACTGGCACAGTCTATCAGGTGGTGAAGATAACCACACACACCACATATCAGTCTCACATATCCTCTAGCAACAGCACTCAAACCACATCATCACACATAGACATACTCGGATGCTGTAAATGTACTCTACCTAAGCAGCAGAGACCTCCAAAGCAGACACACACACACCTGCTACCCCACTACAATACCTACATATCACATAGTTCACAATGTCAGTGTGCCACACAGTGACTGCCCTTCGGGCTAAACAACACACCTAATACACTTGTAATAGGCAACACTTATCGTCAGACACATTGATGTACCACTCACCAGCCCTAACAAGGGAATAGTCTCTTTGGGCTGTCTGTTGGGTGCCAGGATCTGCCACATAACACAGGCAGTCAGGTCACTCCAAAGCAAGCACAGGACTGGCACCATCATTGCCCATGCTGGTGTGTATAACCTCAGACGTTACTCCCTGGACCACATGACATGTTACATGGAGGAATGCTCTGATCATGTAGCCCAGGCCAGTATGACCCTGACCTTGTCTAGCATCTTACACCCACCAATTATGATGTCACATTATACAGACACACATATCACATTTAACAGTTGCCTAAAAATTTGTTTAATTCATAGGGGATACAGTGTCTGTCAGCCTATGGTGACATGCTCAACATGCCATGTCTAGCATCTTACACCCACCAATTATGATGTCACAGTATACAGACACACATATCACATTTAACAGTTGCCTAAAAATTTGTTTAATTCATAGGGGATACAGTGTCTGTCAGCCTATGGTGACATGCTCAACATGCCATGTAGCTTCACTATGGACAGCTTGCACCTGTCACCCTTGGACTTTGGAATGCTGGCTAAGGCTCTTGCTACCACCATAGTGCCTTTTTTAAGCAGGGCTCAGAATACAAACCCACCTCCATAGACATTACAGGTTAAATGAAACTAAGGGTAATGCTGCTCAACAACAGTTGTGTTAACCTCATATTGCGGCCACTCAGGACTCTCCTCAGTATGGAGGATAGCGATATCTGTGCACTGACAGATGCCTGGTTCAGGCTTGCTTATGCACACCAGCACTACCAGGTTATGTTTCATGCCATGCTGTCTGACAACAAGACTTGGAACAGACAACACAACTAGGGGAAGTATCCATATACATCACAGATACACACACCTCCGGGTTAGTAGCACTGCACAAAGCATCACAGACCATACATATACAACTACCATTGTGCAATACTACCTTTCAGTTTGTTGCCTGCTACAGAACACACTCCCAAACTCAGGAACCACACTCGGCTTTCGTGGGAACTATGGAGAATATGAAGGTCTCCACAAACACCATTATATTATGTGATTTCATTTACACAACTATTGACTGGGGATACTACTCAAGCCCCGACACCCACACCCAACAGTCACTACAATTTGTAGACTAATATGCTATGGCACAACCAGTCAGCACAGCCACAAAGGGGAATACATATTGGACCTGATCATCACCAACATGGGGATTCTATGTTCCACTCCAGCGATATACCCCTCATTGGTAAGGTCAGAACATGCATGTATCTCACTGGACATACATATACCCTCCACACACCCATCCTGGGTAATCTTGGTGAACTTCTCATGAGCCAATGTCTCACTTTACCGAAGCAAGGTGGTATCCTTCAGAGACCCTGAGACAGTGGCAAATATGGCTCACACTGCTGCATCCTTTACATACACATTCTATGGACACCTAGTGGACTGCATGGATTGTGCTATCCCAAATAACAACAGGACTCACTACTCCAATGGCAGGGGACCTGTCTGGTAGACCCCAGCCATTAATAAGCTGTACAACATCAGGAAGAAGCTACTACATGATAGAGCACAATCACAGACTGGGAAGGCATCTGTGATCTGTACTAGCAGAAAGCTACGATCACTCATGAACTTTTCTAAGGGCCGCTTCTACCAGACAATTGCAACAGACACGTAGGACTATCACATGGCCTTCTTCAGTTATGTCAGGAAACTGGGTGGACACGCATTGATATGCTGTGAGTTACTACATACTGACTAAACCTACCCTGAACCCACTGGCATTGCCAACATCCTGGCAAACAGGTTCCGTGCAGATGTCTCCCACCCATCCCCTCTAAGGAGCAACTATCCATCCCAACAGAGTATAACCTCCCTGACATCACACAGTAACAGGTGAGAGCTGCACTCCCCAAAGCATACATCACAGTATCAATGTGACCAGATGGTGTCCCAGCCTGCATCTTACACGAGCATCATGACAGACGCAACAATCACATTACATCACTGTTCAATATCGGAGTTACCATAGGATATGTACCCAAGGAATGGCATACAGCGACAGTGGTCCCACTCCACATAGTTGGTGCCACAACGGACCACAGACAATATTGCCCTATAAGCCTAAGTAGCCTGTTCTGCAAAGCTATGGAGGGTATTGTCATGGGACTCATACACATAGATATCGGGAACGTACTGACACTGTGTCCTACACATTTCAGCATTGTTGTGGGCAGATCTTGCCACTTGAACCTGTTTATATTCTTTAAATGGCTAACAGGTCCATCGACATAGGGACGGCTGTCCACACAGCCTACCTGAACCTTGCAAAATCCTTCAACACAATAACCCACTGGGCCATTATGCATAGGCTCACCAGCGTCGATATGGACATATATCTCACACGATGGATTGATACCTGGATCAGGGATAGCACCCACATGGTCAGAATTGCAGGTGCCATGTCTGGCTATACACCAGTTACACATGGCATCCCACACGGCTCGGTCCTGGGACCTCTCTTTTTCAGTATATATGTGTGTGACATACAGGCTACCACAGGGGGAATATGGCTGAACATGTTTGCACTTGACTGCAAACTGGGTGCCATGATCAACTATCCAGCTGCCACATGCATACTCAAACAGGGTCTCACAGAGATGGATGACTGGTGCCTGAGCCATGGCCTACAGCTAAATGCCATTAGTTGCACAGTCATCCCCTTTGGGAATAACAACATGCTCACACATTACCACATAGGTAGTACTCCATTACATGCGGTAGGAGTTGTTAGGGATTTGGGGACATGACTTGTTTGTACTGTCGCCTTTGACATTCACATTGCCAAAGTGGTTGGACACACCTTCTATGTGGGTCACCTTATCCCATATGGTTTCACATCTAGATCGAGTGAGGTCATTGTGCCCCTATACTCATCACATACATGCTTGGTTACAATGCCACATTTGGGGTGTACCTTACCCGACACCTGCAGCAACTGTACTGGCCACGGAAGTTCCTCACCAAGCAGATCTAGGGACTCACACAGATGCCCTGCACAGTTCAGATGCAGTAACTCCAGCTCTACTCAGTCGCTTACCACCTACTCAGATATGATGTGTGCCTGTTGTTTACAGATATACCCAACCCAGAATTACTGGACATGCTCCACCTCAGGATATCCAACTCCCTTGGAGCTACACAATCCAGGGACATATACCTCAGCACAGATGTTAATAGGACATTGTGGAGGGACAGATTCTTATCCCAGAGGCTCCACTCACTCCAGAATGTAATCCCAGTTTCACATAGGCAAAGCCAACCACAGTCCACCTACAGGGGACATCTTGACGACTCTATGGGTGATCCTATGTTTACCCCTGGGATATCTTCTGTGTCCCTGATAGACAGAGGCACACTAGCCTAAACATACATGGGCTATCTTGTGTGACCTACTATTCACACACACAGTATAGTAGTTTGACAGGGTTGCAAATGCCAAACACACTCTGGCTAGGCTTGTACATGCCCTAGGGCAGATAGCCTAGTATCGACCTCTGAACCTATGCTAATGTTCAAGATGCACAATGTTTATTGCTGATACTGTTTGCAGGTCTTTATCATCTTTGCTTTACCAGTTTCTATGAACAACTTCGGTATCTGCAGAACATATTTGATTATGACAGGGTTCCACCATATTATAGATGTGTCTGTTGTCATATAACTGTGTGCACAGGGTGGATTGCTGTATAGTGACAGGTTCCTGGGTCAACACATGCAACCTCCAGATATGCGTGGCCCACTGCTGTACTCAGACATGGCCTAAGTGTGTGAGCATGCCCAGTTCTGCCATTCCGTGTTTTGTTGCCTGACATTTGTCTCATTTATTCAAGTGTGTGAGCATGCCCAGTGTGACCTTTCAGTATGTTGCTATCTGAGGTCCACTACATTTGTTGATGTGTGCGAACATGACCGATATTAACATTTATACTGTATGTGTTGGAAGTCAGGTTCTGTTCTCACCGCAGGACTCACCTTTGTGTCATAACTCGACAGGGATTATGCTGTGCCTGCTGGGTTTCCATGAAATACTTTGCATAGACTTATCAACATTCCTTCATACAGGCTGATCACTGCAATACTGTCATGGTTTAGTGGTTCAATACTTTTGCTATAGTGCACAGTATCCTGGGTTCGAGGCCCATCACTGCTTTACATTTTCATACTGAGTAGACCAGACTGCTTAAGGGCCAGTTAAGCAAATATGAGCATGTTGGCTTTTGTTCAGCTATGCCCTACTTAGACCAGGCTTGTCCGACATTGCTCAATATTCACCAACATTGCTGGACGTTGCCCAATATTATTGAACATTGACCACAGTTGTGCTAGTTGGTGTGTGCTATTTTGTTTGCATATACTACATGGTGGTAAATGCTGTTTAGCACTGCTTTATATTGCTTAACACATGGCAATCATGCCTTAGGTGGTGCTGCAGGGCTGCCTATGTCGGATGCACATACTACATTCCCTGTACATGTTTGAAAGCAGGTAGTGTCAACTTAGGCATCCCTTTTACTATATGTGCAAGTCGGAGAGAGGTATAATTTCCAGAGTTCCTATTGAGCCAGTGTATGTGCTATGCGTTACCTCTTTGCCAAGGCCAAAGCATACTGGGCACGCCTCCTTCTGCCTACTGGGGCAGGTCAGGTTGTTCCTCCTCCGAGTCACGCTCTGCCTGTAATGGCCTTGGCAATGGTGGGGGGCTGTTTGGGCCAGGCCTATGCTGGTCCTGCTGCAGCTGTTTTCACAGGATCATATTATGTAACATAGCACATACCATGACAATTTGGGTACATATAGTTGGGGAGTACTGCAAGGCTAAACCAGATGTGTCCAGGCACTGGAACTGTGACTTGAGCAGCCCAAACACATGCTCTATTACATTACGTGTTTGTGCATGTGCCTCATTATGGCGTTCCTCTTCAGGTGTGTGTGCATTTCTGATGGGTGTCATCAGCCACAGCTCCAGTGCATAGCCAGCATCCCCCACTAGGTGACCATGTGGGATGTCCCCATTGGCAAATGTCTGGTACAGCTGCATCAGATGCCAGGTATGAGAATCATGGTAGCTTCCAGGGCAGCCTGCACACACATTCAGTATTATGCCCTGGGCATCACACACGACCTGGCAGTTGATGGAGGGGAAGCCCTTCCGATTGAAGTAGACCATACCCTGCTCGCCAGCTGGTGATTTGATGCATATGTGCATGCAGTCTAGTACACCCACTACCTCAGGGTATTCCGCTATTTGCTGGAAGAGACGCATATTGCTGGCCAATACCTCACGGGAATTGGGGAAATATACATGATCACCGACATGTGCTGACATGGCATCCAGGAACTGGTGTAGTACCCTGGATGCTGATGTCTGTGATATCCCCATCATATCACCAGTTGGTCTCTGGAAGGTACCTGTTGCTAATATTCTTAGGCCAACACATACCTTGGTTTCCACTGGGATGGGTTCCCCTCTGTTGGTTCTGTGTGTGAGGTGTGGCCTGCACAGCTCAACAATTTGCTGCAGGAGGTCTCTGTCCACTCTATAGCGCTCCACTATCTCCAGCTCATGTAGCCCCTGGTAGGTTACCATGAGCCTTTACACTCTTCTTCGTCTACTCACTGTGGGTTGTACAGCAGCATTTCCATTGTCACCACCCTCAGCATGTTGCATATGTCGCCTTATAACAGCAATTGCAGCCCCTAACATTTCTTTGTCTCAGTAAAGCTTTTTCAGTTTTCACTTCTATTATCTTACTGCAGTGTCTGTTGTGAGAAACATAATGGACTGTTGTTTGCAGAGTTTTATGTGCTAGGCTGGGCTGGGCTAGTGTACTGCCTGTGTAATTGCCTGATTCTGATTGTTTTCACCTGCTAGCTCTGCTAGAACTCCCTGGTAACTTCCTACTATTTGTTGTGCTTCCTTTTTCCTTTCTGTTTCCTCGGGGGGGGGGGGGGGAGCACCGCGCACACAAGCGCAAACACGTGCACAGCAGCTAACATGCGCACACACTTGCTTACACAGACTAAAACTTGCTTATTTGGCTTAAAACGCGTGCACACCAGTGCAAACGCGCTTACAACTCTTTAAACAGCATTATGCATGCTTACTCCAGCTTACACGCATGCACTCTGTTTTACTCGGGTTTACATGCGCGCACACACTCGCATACCCACTCAGCAAGAAACTTTGGTGTTATCCACCGCATACACCTTCCATTTCTTGCCTTTCCCTAGCCTACCTGGTGACACACCTCTTTCCATGATGTGTGAATGACAGCTGACACATGCCACTCTGCTCCAATGAGCTTCACTTCTTTCATACATATCCCCCTCGTGATGTCACCTATCTTCTACTCTGTTACTCCCCATATCCTACACCTACACTCCACTGACTGTGCTCATTTGCTATGTAAACTTGAGATTCACTATCCTAATGCTCATTTACATAGGATTGCCTACTAATGCTTGGTTACATGTCTTAGACTGAGCTTCCCCCCTTAGCAACCTGTACTCGGTGGCCATGTTGTCTTCAGCCTGCCATTCCCTTGCATTGTACATTAACAATTTCAATAAAATCCACATTTGTGGGTTTTAATGTTTAGTATTCTGGGTTTTAGAGTGCACCCCATTTGCGCGGTGCTGCGCTATGCTTAAACATCAGAAATCGGCGAAAAAAAATAAAATATTATTATTTTCATATTGCATCAGGAAACATTTCACGTGACCGTATATTTGGCCATTGGCATGCTTCCTGCACTGGATGCATCCTTTATTTGGAGCAGTCACGGCTCCGTTTTGTTATTTGCAGAATGGTACTCAGTTGTCAACTGAGTACATTTCTGCAAATAACACTGCTCTTACTCGGACAGGTTCGGGTTTCCTGAATCACAAATCTACCTCATTTGCATGCCTTTCACCTGCAATTGAGGTAATTTGCATATCCCAGCCCTGTCCATGTAAGAGCCATTTTAGGAGCTCTCTTACACGCCCCTACAGGCTGTTCCTGGATCGCTCGTCGGACATGATGGCTGCACGGAGTCTTACTCTACACTAAGACTCCATGCAAGCCTTTGTGAATCCGGCCCTTTGACATTTAAAGATTCACAAATTACAAAGTAGACTTCTGCAAAATACTTTCTAATTCTAAGATTCTTAATGAATTAGAATTCCAAAATATTTTTGAAAGAACGTGTAAAACAGATTAGATGATTTCTGTGGAGTTGCACATTAGTGAAATAACTAATCGCATTATTATCATTACTATTATTGCTATTATTATTATTATCATCATCATCATCATCATCATCATCATCATCATCATCATCATCATTATTATTAGCATTAAATGTTGAAGGAGATGCAGCTAGGTAGTGTGATCAAGCTACCAAATGTTATGCATGGAAAAGTAAAACACATTCCACCACGGAGTATCCAAAGCTATTTTATGTTTGGTGAAAAGCGAGCAACAGTTTTAATTTGGAATGTGAACTTAAGCAGATAGTATTTGGAAAGAAGAGACACCTGTAAACAGATGGTCATATAAAAAGATATTATGAGAATGAAACTAGTAATGATAGACAAGAGTAAAAGAAAATGTTCACAATGATGTGGAAATGTAGTAGATCAACAGGGTAAGAAAGACCAGGATATGAGTTTTGAAAGAGTTGTGGGAAGAGAGAAACAATGTCATTAATGTGCAATACTGCAGCACTCACATAGCTTTGCTGGAGATGTTTCAACAGATAAGGAGGATATTGGAACAGGAGAAAGTCTGGGAAGTGAGGGAGGACTATATCTATATGGAAGTAAAATGACAAAAGGAAAGAATAATGAATTAAAGGACAGTGAGCAATGTCAGCAGCTAAAAGGAAAACAGAGATCAGTTATTTTTGAGTTGCTAGTAATATATATATATATATATATATATATATATATATATATATATATATATATATATATATATATATATATTTATATATGTATCTATATATATATATACGCACACACACACACACACACACACACACACACTAAAACAGAGCATGGGCTGACGACCCCACTGATGAAGGTGAAAGTAGAAAATACAAAAGTTCTTTTCTTGCTCAGCTTCAAAGCATTCCTAAATATAGCCCTATCAATGCTTTGCAAGTACATGGGGAAGAAACAGAGGCAGTTTCAGATATTATTTTCCTGATCAATGATATCTGTACAGATGACTGCAGCCATGAAATTAAAAGGTACATTTTTGTAAGGACTGCTTTGCAGATCTTGGTAACACTTTAATGAGCAGAGACATCTCTTTTAATGAGCAGAGACATCTTTTTGTTAACAAAAGTCCATATAAACACAAAGCTGCATTTTTCCAGTAATAACATATGGCTGTTAAAGATGGGCTATAAATGAGGTTATGGACCAGAAATTTGTTAGTTTTCAACTCTGATGTTGTAGAAAATGTCTATCAATTCCATGTACTGCAAGAAGACTGAAACAGTAAATAATTAAGAAATAAATATAGAAGACCTGATAGCAAAACTAAAACTAGAACTAAAACTAATTTACTTTGACCATATAACCTGAAGATAGGATTCAATATAGAAAGCAATGATAATGGAAAAGGTCAAATACAAAAGACAGGATGGCAGAGAATGGGTAACTTTTTTGAAACAAAGAATATAAATTTGCAAGAAATTAAAAAATCTGTTCTTGGCAGACAGCCATGGTGTACTAAAGTCCTTAATTTCAAGAAGTGTCAGATTTGGTCAAATGGCTAAACACTATTACCCTCAACAGGTTTCTCTAAGTGACTATAAGTCTTTTAAACAGATATTTTTGTTTCAGTAGAATGTTTTATTTTTCCAAAAAAGTCAATTCAGAAATGTATTTATTTTAATGTTCTAAGAAATGCCATATAGAGAACTGCTACCCAGTTCGTGTTAGCTATATTAGGCCTGAGAAATCTATTAATGCAGTCTACCAATGCTATATACGTTATACCTGAAAGCATTTCATTAGAATGGGATACATTGCAATTTGCTAGATCCATAGAGTCTACTTTGAATTATTTGCTTTTAATAAGAGAGTTACATGCACAGATGTAGTAGACAGAGAATAATTGCAAGAATTACTAGACTAAGAAAATGTGACTACATTAGTTAGAGCACTAAAGATTTGTAAGCAAAACATAACTGGTGCAGAGACAAAAGAAGTACTATGTGTACATGGTACAATATGTTGATGTTGGTATGACGTGTCTTTGAGAATGAGTAATGTACCTCTGAGGATGTGTTATAGTGTGTGAGAACATTGTCATAAAATGGAAACCAAACAATAGTATATATTAAAAATAGCAGAACAAATGCCCCAACGGATAAAAGAACCACTGTACACAAACGGTAGAATTATCCAAAAACAAAGAAGACATACAGTGGAATGAAGCACAGCGTCTCTTTGCATATACAAAGGCTCAAAACATCGTCTTGTATAAAAACACAAACAGCATTTATTGACAGTTGGCGCTTTCACCACCGGACAGGTGGCTTCTTCAGACGATAAACAAAACAGAATAAAAGTCAAAAACATTGCATATATACTCAAAGTCTTATCATGTGATTAAACACGCCTAATCAATTTGAAATCTAACTTCCTTGCAAGGCATCTCATTACAAGGCACGTAATGTGTGCACAATACAAACCATGTGCATGAAATTTGAAATGTAGTGTTCTTGATGCAAGTAACATGTTTTTGATTGACTCATTTGATATGAGTATGTAACTTATGGGGTGCTCAGGATCTGTGCATTAGCGAGGCATAAATGGGTTATTAAAGTAGTGCCCGTGTAACCATTGAAGTGGCAGTGAATGTTTTCACCTTTAGTTTAATGTGTTGTCATTTTAGATAAGTGCTAGTGAATATATGGTGAAGTGATTATATTAGCTTAATACATGTATAACATATGCCAATTTATTGTCATAGGTTGCAGGGGCTGCCTTTTTTGCAGACAAACGTATACATATGATTTTGCGTTATATTCTGTAAATGCAATAGGTTATGCAATACATTATAGTATACGTTGTTAAATAAAATTAAAAATTCAATACACAGGAGGTTCAGATTCAAAAGTTTACTAGTGTACACCAGGAGGCAAAAAACGTACAAGTACAGAATTTTGTCTAACATGAAACAGGAAGCACACAAGTTTATATAGGTTTAACATTCAAGCTGTGCCCATCTTACTGACATGATATGTCACAGGGCATTTACATCACTTTAGCTTACAGTCCTCTATTCATAAAAACTGCTGATGCTGTATATTTTTAAAAAAGTTTTCCTCTGGTAACAATACAGCCTTGCTATCCACCTGGTCAGACATAATGTCTTTCTGTAAAGTTACATCTTCAAGGTTTCATATCATTTCAAATACAATAGCAGATTCAGTCTTTTAATACACATCTTTGTTCACTGTTACACTTTCCCACCAGCTGCATGCTATCTCAGTAACACATATACAAGGCCAAATCATCCCAGCAGGAAAGAGCAGAAGATTTCATTATTTCACATATCTAATTTCCTGACCCAGCAGATAATCACTTGTGAAAAGCATAAACATTAAAACTTGCTAAGCTAGCATCTGCCAGGGTTGAAGGTCAGCTTGCTTCAAGCTACACTGCAGTTTCAAAACTACTTACATTTACACATGAATTAATCATTTCTGCTATATGATTAATAAAATAAAATGCATTATATACTACTTTGCTTTTAAACTAGCATTTCTCATATATTAAAATACACATTTTTCTAACATTTCCCCCCTATTAATACTTTTTATTCTATTTTGAAGTATGCATAGTGTCATTTCATCTCCCAACTTCTTCCACTTAGGATTTTCAGCTAGGTGAGTCATTCAATCTATACTTCAGAAAAAAATGTCATCTGAGATCAATTTTTCAATCTCAATATCTTGGTACAAAGTTTCAGTAACAGATGCATCAATACAATCTTTGATTAATCTTTTCATGCAGGGAATTTCACAGCAGACACCTGCTCCTATTAGGAGTATACCCACACAAATGGCAATCAGAATATTCATTAGGATGGAACCCCACCCCCCAAATAGATTCTTGAAAAAGTCCATCAGTGGGTTTGGGCCTGGTTTAGTCATGGCTGATACTTGCTGAATTACCTCTAGGTGATTATTAATGTCATGCCTGTTGTCTGGTATGTACGCACAGCATTCTTCTTTGATAAGCATGCACGTACCACCTCTCGCCGCTAGGGTGAAGTCAAGAGCCATTCGATTTTGTGGCACAACAGCTCTCATTGCATTCAGTTCATCAGTCACCAGTTCTAGGGCAGAAAACATTGCATTACTCATTACTTCGAGAAGTTTTGACAACTTCCTCAGCTCCCAGATCGATTTGACTGCTCCATAGGCTGGGAATATTCCTGCCCAAGATATAACACTGTCACTTAAGTCCATATGAGTCAATTTGCTTTTGTCTTTCATGGTATTATGGTCTTTTCAGCCAGCTTCGATCTTTCCAACTGGATTCACAGGTTTTTCAACTGGACCTTCGGGTTTTCGGGCTGCTTCTCTCACGTTTCATATCTGACCCAAAGGTAATTCTGCAGTATGTCTTATTGCTGGAACCAAATAACCCAAAAAACAACTGCCGGACCAATTCTCAGGTAAACATTTATATGCATTTTTCCCACAAATAAAATAACAGTTTTCTACTTTAGTACTAATACGCATTAGCCCTGCATGAAACATTTTCTGATCTATAACTGACAATTGTTTAAATTTAACAGGATTCTTGCGAATGTCATTCATGGTTGTTTTCAATGAGTTCAAATATGAGTCATAATTAGTATTGCAAAAAGTATTGCCATTACTATTCTTAATATAACACCAATAAGATATGGTTATATTACAATTGCTCCAGCCCACGTGGAGGGTATCATTTTTGTAAAAACATACAATTCCTTTTTGTGTGACAGGTAAAAATAAAGCTATTTTGTCCTGTGATCTCACAGTTCCTGTATCAAAGAGTAAATTCTACCAAGTCTCATTTATCCCCAAAGGGACAGCGGACATTATCAGTCCTCCATATGCTGTTGGTATAGCTGTACAAACCCAGCAATTTGAAATGTTCATAGTCACTGCATATACACGCTTCATGGCTAGGTATGTGTTAAAATTTGGATGCCAGTCTATAGACGTTTCGTCATGCCTTCCCACTTTCACTTGTGTGGTTGTGTGTAGGATAAACCACAACAAGAGGAAAATTGTCACAATTACAGTCAATAAATGTATACTCAACAAAATGATTATGCAACATCTCTAGGGTTGATCTAAATTTCTATTCGCTTTGTTTTTGGCCATCTTGGTCTGGTTGTATATCAGTCACAAAGTTTTTATCAAGTTGAAAGTTCTTTACCAGTTTGCAGTGTGTCAAATGAACCCAGGACGTCCTCTCGGCCACTCTAACTGCAGTAGGCATTGACAACAGAACCTGGTATGGTCCTTCCCACTTTGGACTCGCCCAATTCTTCCTTTTCATCACTTTCAGCCACACCCACGTCCCCAGGGCCAAGACTGCTTCCACCGGTCTGGTCTGTTCCTTATCTGAAAAAGAGTTAAACTGCAAAACAGATTTATTTGTTAACAGTTTCCTCATATAACTAGCTAATAAACTGTCAGCCTCTTGTTCTGCAGGCATGAGAGCTTTCCACTGAGGCAGATAATATGCTCTCCCAAAAACCATTTCAAAGGGAGTCAAACCCTTCACATTTGGAACCGTTCTCATACTCAGCAGTGCTAAAGGCAGACAGTGTATCCAATTCTTTTGGGTCTCCTCAACTAACTTCCTTAGTTTATTCTTAAGGGTCCCATTGTACCTTTCCACCAGTCCTGCTGACTGTGGGTGGTAGGCACAATGGTTTTTTAAGGAGATACCAAAAAATCTCCCAAGTTGCTGAATTGTCTGGTTCACGAAATGTGTGCCGTTGTCAGTATAAATCCTTTCCGGAATGCCAAATCTAGGGATTACTTCTTTTATCAGGGCTTTCGCCACTGTTGCTGCATCCGGGTTTTTGGTTGGAAAAGCTTCTACCCATTTGGAAATCATATCTACGATAAATAAACAAAACTTTTTCCCTTCACACTTATTCAATTCTATGAAATCCATACAAATAGTATGGAACGGATACAGTGGTATAGGAAAACTTCCTTGCTTGGTTTTAAATGCCCCTTGTGCATGGTGCTTGTTACAAGTATGACAAGCTGCACAAAATTTTTTTGTGTAGTTTGTGTATCCATATGTTTGGAATATTCGGTTTACTAACTGTACCATCCCCCCTGTTGAGACATGGCACTGCCCATGGCTCAACAAAGCAGCATATCTAAATAAATTAGACGGCAATATCGGTTTTCTCTCTTTGGAAATGTACAGTCCATTCTCAAGAATTGCACCTCGTTTTACCCATTTTTGTTTTTATGCTTTTGTAGTAAGTGTCTGCATTGTTTTTAACATGTCTAAATCTAAAATCTCAGAGGGTTGTAATTCCTCATTCAAAAGTAAAGTTTATGAGTCTGAGGCTTCTTGCTTTGCAGCTGCATCAGCTCGTGCATTGCCTTTCGAAATCTTATCCTGTTGTTTTGTATGAGCTACACATTTACAAATAGCTACTTTGATAGGTTACTGAATAGATTCTAATAACTCCAAAATAAATTGTGCATGATTAATTGGTTTTCCACTAGATGTTTTCATTCCTCTATTTTTCCATTGTTGCGCAAATACATGTACTGTAGAAAAAGCATACTGACTATCAGTATATATGTTTACACACTTGTTTTTTGCTAAAGTACATGCCTGCGTCAAAGCTATCAATTCTGCTGCTTGTGCAGATAAGTTATGTGGTAAGGATTGGGCTTCTAGAATTTCAGTGTCTGTAACTACTGCATACCCTACCAGATTCTTTCCTGTAGGACCCCTTCTGCATGAGCCATCCACGTAATATGTCACCTCAGCATTATCCAAGGGCATATCTGTGAGATCTTGTCTAGGCAAAGCTAACTGTTCAATTTCCTGCATGCAGCTGTGTGGTGTGCCATCTGCAGGAGTTGGAAGTAATGTTGATAGATTTAATGTCGTACATCATTCAATTGTCATATGAGGTTGGCTCAGCAGTATAGTCATACATGAAAGATGTCTAGCAGGAGAAAGGTATGCCACTTTTTCTTGCAGTAAAATTATTGCAACTACATGAGGCACTCTCAATGTGAGAGGGTGGAATAACATCACTGAGGCTGAAGCCTGTATTGCCATTGCAGCTGCAACTACTGCTTGTACACAGTGAGGCAAAGATTGCGCCACTGGGTCTAACTGTCATGAATAATAGGCTATGGGGCGTTGCTTGTCCCCATGTTGTTGCGTCAATACTGACGTCATATATCCTTGCTTGCACTCTACGGTCTGAAAGAACCGTTTGTGATAATTCAGAAGTCCTAAAACTAATGAAGAAGCTATCAACTGCTTCAACCTGCAGAAAGCCGTTTCTGCTACAGGTGTCCATTGTAAAATATCTTGTGCTGCCATTGGTGTCTTATATATCAAGTCAGTCAGTGGAGCAGATTCCAAAGCATAATTTGGTATCAGGCTCTGACAGAAATTAGTTGTACCCAAGAAAGACATCATTTCCTTCTTGGTTGCTGGTTTGGGTGCTTGCAAGATTGCTGTTTTTCTTTCCTCGTCTAGTATTCTACCTTCATTGGATATTACATATCCCAAGTATCTAACTTGTTTTTTCCAAAGTTGTAACTTACTTTTGTTTACTTTGTGTCCTTGTGTTGCTAAAAATTTCAATAATGCTACAGTATCCTCCCTGCATTGTTGCTGGGTGGGGGCTGCTAGCAAGATGTCATTTACGTAAAGTAGAATTTGACAACCTCCCGGTGGGGGTAAACCCTGCCAGGTTGCTAGCCATTTCTTGTGCAAATATTGTTGGGCTCTCACAATATCCCTGTGGTAGTCGAGTATAGGTATACCTTTTTCCCTGAAATGTAAATGCAAACCAATATTGACTATCAGGATGTATAGGTATTGAAAAGAAAGCGTTACTGATATCTACCACAGAGAAATACTTCTGTTGCGGTTCTAAATCGTTTAACAAAGTATGTGGGTCTGGCACCGTAGATGCTCTAGGTATTACTGCATTATTTACAGTTTGTAAATCTTGTACCATCCGCCATTCCCCGTTTGCTTTCTTAACAGGAAATAGGGGTGCATTACATGGTGAATCAGGAGATTCTACCAGTACTCCTTCTTTGAGTAATGCTGCTATTATAGGCTTGATTCCTATTTCTGCATCCTTTCTCAAAGGGTATTGTCTTTTCTGTGGTCTAAAAGCTGACTTTGGGGTAATTGTAACTGGTCCTGCTGTTCGAATAAGTCCTACATCTGACTTGCCTGTTGACCAAAGAGTTGTTGGAATTTCACATAAGGTCTTTTCTTCTTCTTCTAATAAAAATGCTAATCAGCTGTCCTCGCTAGTTTGCAAGTGTACAGCTGGATGTGTTTGTGTCAACCAATTCAGTTTTTGTTTCTGTATCCCTTGTTCTGACAGTTCTAAATCAGTCTGTTTCTCCCATCTTGTTACTTTTTCTCCTAAGTCTGCCCATTTTACACTTTTGTTCTTTGTCAAGCTGACATGTGGTAATTAATTTGATCTATATAATGCAAGGAATTCTTGAGGTAATGAACAGCTAACTACACTGTTCCCCTCAGTATCCCAGTACAAAGTACGCAATACTAGTCTAGTTGCACGATTTCTGAACAATTCTTGCTCATACTCTCTATCAGGTCCTGGTGTAGTACAGTAGTGTAGAGTACAGTGTAACAAATGCTGTCGATCAGTGTCGAGGGAGGGGGCTTTACTGATGGCTACATTCATCAGTTCCTCGGTTACTGCCCCTGGACCAGTCGTGACTAGGTCCTGGCTGTACCAGTAAAAAGTTTCACCCTCCGATCGCACTACTAAGGTATCCATTTGTCTCTGCGCCTCCATACCTTGTACAGTTGGAACTACTGCTATGCCAAATATCTGCATAAGGTCCCTGCCCAATAGGTTTACTGGACACTTTGCAGAAACAACAATTTTACTTCTCTGGGTCATACCTGAAACAGGGTCAGTTATTGCTATATCATGGGAAAGTGGTTCCCTGTATAGCTGTCCATTTGCAGCTTTTACTAGTATATAATCAGGTGATTTGGAATGTTCTGGTAACTTGGAGGGGTGTATCAAAGTCTGTGACATTCCTGAGTCACACAGGAATTTGACTTCCCTTCCCTCCACCAGAAGTGTAACTTCCGGTTTCGTATCTGCTAAGTAGAGCTCTAAGCTCAATAATGCTAAGTCCAAAATTTCACTTTCTTCATCCCCCATATCTACTTGCATTTCATCTATTCCTTCTATCACATTTACATTTGTTTTCTGTTCATTAACTTTTCCTGATGATTTCTGACTTTCGCATGATGTATCTTCACTATCATATAGTCAGTCCTCATCTCCCTTATCTTCTGTAATTACCTTTTTGTTTTGCTTACAATCCCTTGCTAGATGTCCTTTTTTCCCACACTTGAAGCATTCACCTCTCTTTTTCCTCTCTTCAAAATCTTCTGATCGTTTGTCAGACTGTTTGTTTCCCTGAGCATTCTTCTTGCCCTTTTTACCTGGCTGTAACACAAACACTTCAGCTCCATCTTCAGCAGTGAAGACTTGCACCTTCTTTTTCTTTTTACTATTAAAATGTTTTTCAGCATGTCTAGCATATTCAAGTAAGGCTTGTAGCCTCCCTGTTCGATGGTCTATCATATGCTTCATAATGAAGCTACTAATAGGTGCAATGCAACCTTTCAAAAATGCATTTTTCAATTGTTGTTCATACGGGGAATCATTAGTTTGGTTCTCAGGAACTGACATACCGCTATGATTATTAAAACATTCTAATAATCTAGCATAGTACCCATCTATTGTCTCATTTTTCTGTTGTATGCATTGATTAATGCAAGTCCAGACTGCTCTAGGTTTCCATTTCTCAGAGATTCGGTCTGTTAGACCTTTCACTCTGTTGTCTAATTCTGCGTCACTATGTGGGAGTGGTTTAAACTCTGCATTACAAGGATTCCAGGTGCCACAAATCATATGCCAATCTGGACCTATAATTTGTCATACTACTTTTTCTACTTCTTCCCCATTCAAGTGGTAACTCAACCTCATACCTTGTAAATCTTCCAAAAACTTTGTAAAATTAACTTTTGGATGGGGGATTCCCTCAGTAGCTTTCCGGATATCCTCCGGTGCCCATGGTCTATATACTAAGAGTGTTGGGTTTTGCCCTTCCTGTCCTGCCTGAGGATTTGGAACTTCTATAAGTGGGCATATTTCTTCCTCACCCTCATCCTGTTGGTTTCTCTCTATTTGATATGATTCTGCGTCCCTATGTATTTTACGTGTTCGGGACCTAGTTTCAATAGGATCTCTAACAAATGGTTGTGGTCTTGCTGAAACTTCAGGATAACGCGGAGGCAGACCAGCCTGTCCACTCGCTTCATATCCTGAAAAGGGTAAGGGAGGGGGCAAGGGAGGAGGAGGAGGAGCTGTTGCTATTACCAAGTTATTATCTTCTTTGTCTAAAAATAAAGTTTTTGAATTTTTCAGCTTCTGTTCTCTACGATTTGCTTCCTCAATCCACCTGTGTGCCTGAGGAATGCCTAATTGGCGTTGCTTTTTTGCCTGACCTCCTGCATCAGATTTAAGCTGCTTAAGGAGTTTAACTAGTGAAGTTTTATCTAGTTTACCGTTAAATTTATATTTGTTAACCCATTTCGTATAATACCTAACGTTATCGGAACGTTGTAATTGCATGTATTTTGCGTCTTCAGTTAGGAGCGGATCTCGCGACGTTTTAGTGCACTGATTTCCCATGGCAAAGAAAATGTTACGTAACCCTTTTTTTGTCACGTGATATCAAGTTCTCAGTTCCGTTTCACAGTTTATCTAGAATAACTGCCTACCTTATTCTGTTACCCTGATCTCTGACCAAATATACAGTACTTCCTTTTGTCCCTGATCTGCAAAACAAATCTTGACAACAATATACTGTAACCTAGTCCCTGATCTAAAACAGAAAAAAGGCAAATTCTTCCTACCTGAGCCTCCGGTTTTGAATCGTCCAATATCCGCTCTTCGGCCACAGATCAGAAAGTGGGCAGCCTCTTTAACGACAATTCAGTCGGAGGTCTTTTCATCCAAGAAGAACCATCTTCGGTAACTTCTCCTGCACAGTATTCGACCACCGGTAGACTCTGATCTGCAGCTGTCTGAGGGAAATCCGGCTCGAAGGACCAAACTGTTAAATAAAATTAAGAATTCAATACACAGGAGGTTCAGATTCAAACGTTTACTAGTGTACACCAGGAGGCAAAAAACGTACAAGTACAGAATTTTGTCTAACATGAAACAGGAAGCACAAAGTTTATATAGGTTTAACATTCAAGCTGTGCCCACCTTACTGACCTGATATGTCACAGGGCAACTGCATCACTTTAGCTTACAATCCTCTATTCATAAAAACTGCTGATGCTGTATATTTAAAAAAAGTTTTCCTCTGGTAACAATACGGCCTTGCTATCCACCTGGTCAAACATAATGTCTTTCTGTAAAGTTACTTCTTCAAGGTTTCATATCAGTTCGAATACAATAGCAGATTCAGTCTTTTAATACACATCTTTGTTCACTGTTACACTTTCCCACCAGCTGCATGCTATCTCAGTAACACATATACAAGGCCAAATCATCCCAGCAGGAAAGAGCAGAAGATTTCATTATTTCACATATCTAATTTCCTGACCCAGCAGATAATCACTTGTGAAAAGCATAAACATTAAAACTTGCTAAGCTAGCATCTGCCAGGGTTGAAGGTCAGCTTGCTTCAAGCCACACTGCAGTTTCAAAACTACTTACATTTACACACGAATTAATCCTTTCTGTTATATGATTAATAGAATAAAATGCATTATATACTACTTTGCTTTTAAACTAGCATTTCTCATATATTCAAATACACATTTTTCTAACATAAGTTATTGATTATTTGCATACAGTTTTGTTAGCGTAGTTAACTCTGCTTTTATAATTCATAGCCATCATAGTATATGGAATGGTAATGGATTTATGCATTTTGAGGAATAATGATCATCACAACTTTTGAAATTGCAGTCAGTATTGGTCATCTGACACCATGTTTGAATATAAGTCACATGGATGGAACATTAAATGGGAAGGTATCCCATTGTTATATCCTGCTAAAAGTCTAGGATGAATATGATTGTTGCAGTTGGCACTAATATATATACATTGTTGGATAAGTGGGAATGATGTTCTCCCTGGATTAAATCAACCAGATGATTTGTAGGTGCCGTATGGGAAGAGTTGGTAGTGAATGATGCTATTGGGATCTATTAAGTTTGACACAACATATTTTTGTTACATATAAACTTTAAGTAATACACCCTATATTTAGATAGGGCGGACATATAAGGATTCAATTATTTAAAGGAAATTATAAGGGTTTTGTGCATTTAGCGCTACTTACTTAGATATAATTTGTAGTGAAGTAGTGTGTATGATACAAGGACATAATTATTTTATAATTTTCATGGAGCCTATGAGGTTTGAGTGATTTTGGCTAACATATGTGGATGTTTTAAAATGTTTAAAAATGTTTTGTAGTGTCTTTACAATGTTATTAAATGTTATATATTGTTTTCTGTACTATCACATTAAATGGTTTGTATTGTGCATGCATTACGTGCCTTGTAATGAGAAGCCTAGCAAGGAAGATAGATTTCAAATTTATTAAGGGTTTTAAGCACATAAGACTGTGAGTATATATGCAATGTTTTTGACTTTTATTCTGTTTTGTTTATGGTCTGAAGTAGCCACCTGTCTGGTGGTGAAAGCATTAACCATCAATAAATGCTGTTTGTGTTTTTATATAAGATGATCCCCAGGATTTACTAATCTTCCGTGTAAGACTAGATTAGTCTTGCACAGAAGTGACAGTGTAATAGTATGATGGCAGCGTGCCATGCATATTAACGAGAGTGCGCTGCCTCAACTCTAAAGCTTACATGGAGCATGGACGAGTGTAGGGGGCATGTCAGACTGCCGAACAGTCTAAAAATCCATGCCCCTGCAATGAAGAAAGGCCGCAACTTCCATCTGCATGAGCAAGTCCCCGATATGTTAAACAACTTACAAAATAAAAAATAAATTTTTTTTTCTTCTGATATAGCTGCCCATAGTTGCGCGGGTTTGCCCATTGCTTAGCTCCAGTTAGCAGCTTAGACACCAGAAGAGGATAATAAGAAAAATATATGCAAATTAAGCAACATAGCAATAGCGTAGTGGTTAGAGCCTTCGCACAAAGAGGGGGCTTTCCCAGTTCGAGTTCCACTACTGCACATTCCATTTTCTGTGGGAAATCTGTATACAAAATATTTCTTGTCATTTTTTATGTATAAGTTTTGTAAAAAGCATTGAAATGTTAAATGTAGTAGTGCATGAATTATATATATGAAGGTGAAATGTGTCTACATTCTGAGGCATGAGTACCCTATTTTAAGCAATATAAAGCATTGCTAAGCACATTTTACCAGTATTGAGCATATTTACATACATTTGCGCGTAGCTGTGCACCGCGCTAACCAGTGCAACGTCGGACAATGTAGAGCAACGTTGAGCAACATTGAGCAACGTTGGGCAAAGTCGGGTAAAGTCAGGCAAAGTTGGGTAAACACGCTCACACCTACCTTACTGTTCTTTAACCAGTCAGGTCTGCCCAGCAGGAATATAAAAAGCAGTGACAGGGCTCGAACTCAGGATATTGTGCACTATAGTCACAGTACTTAACCACTAAGCCATGACAGCATTTTACAAACATTTACTTTCAACAGACACATATCTAACAAAGGAATTTTAAACATTGCCAGCATCAGTTAAGCAGGCGTGCCTACAGCTGAGTTTTTCCAAAACTGGCCAATCACAAATAAGTGCGGGAAATGAGGCATAAGTAAGCTCCCTGGGTGGGAATACTTGCTATAACTGGTTGTAGCTTCCTTCTACAGTAAGCATGGCTGGTTTGATGAAGGCACTTGATTTAGAGCACAGTGCTGGGGCATCCAGGAATCCAAAATTATGGTTTGGCTCCTCATCCATAATCATGAGGAAAGACTCCTGTGGGGCCAATACCAGGGTACCCAATATAAAACGGAGGCCTGGAGCAGTCTTGCCCATGATCTCACCAGTACCACTGGTGTTCCTTGGACTGGTGAGCAGGTCAGGCACCATTATTCTGACCTGAAGCAATGTAGGGAGGATCAACTGGACCAGTGGATCTATGAATCCTGTATGATACCTAATGCCCCAGTACTGAGTAAGTAGCCATTGTATTAAGTAGTTAAGAATTGCTATGGTTGTCTATACTATGGATAGGTATGTCTCAATATCACTGCATTTACTTCAAAGCTGCAGGTGACTGGGCTATGAACCTGCAAACCCATGAAGGTAGGCTGCAAAGGCTGCGTCATGAGTCAGGTTAGTAATTATTCTGCATGTATTGTTATATAAAATAAATGAGAAAGCCTTCAAAAAGTCTTTTAACCCAATAAATAAAGGTGTAATAATCCTTTAATAAATGTATGATTCATGGAGTGCATCTGTGTCATTTTCTTTGATATGTTGTTGTACTGTTGCATTCTAGAAATAGTAGTGTTGTATAAAGCAGTGTCAACCCACACTTGGGTAGGCCCATATAACGTGGGTGAAGGGATTGCCAGCAGCTTGTAAGCATATATACAGTCCTCAACTGTTGGTTCATGCCCAGCATGTACAGGTTAATCTGGCACATGAGTAGCTTGGTATTGTGTTCCCCAGAAATGTCAATGTGCTGCCAGAAATGTAGGGAGCTGTTAACATATAACTGATACTTTCACCTGAACATATCTAGATAATTATATGAAAGTAGATCTGTCAGTGTACCATCTTAGCTGTAGTGTGTGTGAGCAACTCTCAAAATATGTTGCAGTAACATCTACATCTTGGACAGTTTGTATGTAAGATACAGCTCATGTATATAATGATCTAGCAAAATCCAATTGCACAATATAAGGACATTGGGTAGTGTAATAATACATGTAAGGGACATATAACTGCAGTTAATAGGAATGCAGTGAAAACTAGAAGGATATAAAAGTTGTTATTTGAGCTATCTTTTCCCACCCTACTCTATGTGCATAAAAAATGCAATTTCACACCTCAATCGGTATGTCTAATCTCAAAACATTTGTTGGGACATATGTACTATTGGTTTATAAATATTTGCATTTATTTCTATGCATCTGCCCTGTTAAAATACCACAATATTGGTGGCCTGTTGCCATCAATTCAACTTGCATGCTGTTGTAATTTCCACTATTGTTCTATATATGCATGTGTTATGCTTGTTTTTCAACTGTTGAAAATCTGGTGTGTTGGTTTAATGGGAATACTTCTGCATGCTGTTATAACTAATTGGGAATGCTGTTGACTGTTACTAACTCATATCTTTATTAAACTCTCCAAAACATAGTTTGTATGGGAAAGCCGGTCCCAGCGGACCCACCTGTCCCACCTCAGCTGGACATGGCACCAGGCACCAGCAGAGCTGGTGCCCAGCCTGGGACCTCCTCCATTGGCCCTGTGCCACCTTTGGGTGGAAGCACTGCAGGGGATGGGGCTCATCCCCCCCTGTGCAAGTGTGGGCGGAGGAGCACCTATCACCCTTTGAACTGTCTGGGCTGTGGTGTGTAGAGAAATTGCACCTTCTGTTGCAGAACTTCTATGCCAGCTTGAGACTCGAGTGGTGCAACTCCCAGGTCAGCCTGCCCCTCCTACACAGCCCCCATCCCAGCCACCCTCTGGGCCTTGAAGGTGCAGTGGTGACTGCCCATGGGTGGGGATCTCAGTCCCACTGTTTCCATCTGGGGGCTCATGGGCTTGCGATTTCCAAACACCCCTCCCCATCAAAGGTGTTCACCCACCACATGTGTCATATACCAGCCCTGTATGCGTCTTGTTTGTCTTGTCTGTTTACCTCCCCAACCTACCTCCCCAAATATACCTACATCCCCTACCCCACATTCCACTCTCAACTGAAAAAAAAGGGCAATCTGCTCCCAAAAAAAAAAAAAATGACGCCCCATACATAGCTGCCCATTTTACACACATGTCCACTGGACACATGAAATGTTATTTTATTGTCATTACAACATACTTTGTTGTCCTCACCCCTCTCTCAGGGGTTGAAGGGTTCATGTCTACCTCCAAATGTATTGCTTATGCACAGCTGTTGCTGTTGAAGAAATGGACAGCTTGGACATTCCCTACACCCATCCTGCACATCCCGAGCTATTTTCCATACCGTCTTTCCCTCTTTGTGCCAATTTTTCACCACTTTCCTATATCCCTGTTTTCTTTTCTTTCAAAGAAATTAGCGCGGGGGTGAGCGGGAGTAAGCACTAGCAGTAGTGAGCAGGTTTGCGCGGGTTTGCGCTTATTTGCGCTTGGCTAAGCAATGCGCAAACCCGCATAAACCCGCTTACAACTGCTTAAAAGTGCTTTAGTCACGATGTATGTGAGGGCCCTTGTTCTTCTCAGGAACAAAATAAAACACCTCTGCAAGTCTCAAACCCCAGACCTTGCACACACTACACAATATGAAGTACCACTAAGCCACAGTAGATATCCATCAAGCTGGTGCTTAAATAATTATATCATGCATCAGAATGAGTGAATGTAAAGGAAAATTAGGAATACCAAGTTCTGTGGATGTTGACCAACAGTTGTTGTGGGATTACATTACATGACTGTTATAAGAGAAGCAGCCATTCTAGCAGAAAATAATGTTACACTGTCACTTTACAACCCCACACAGTATCACAGCAGGACAAACACTGGCATATCTATTTAGGGCAGAGGCCATACCTCTCAACTGTCCCTAATTTTCAGGGATGTCCCTGATTTTGACACAAATTTTAGCTCTGTCCCTCTGAATCCTTCCTAAAACTACTGACTTTGGGCAGAAAGATGGTGAATTACACTTAATGAATAATGACAATAATTAAGAGTCAGACACTTCTTTTACTTCAGAAAAGGTATATTAATTCATATGCTCTGATTCTTTCAATGTTTCAACTTAATGGCACTAATATTTTAAAGGTGTCCCTGATTGTCCCTGACTTTTTCTTGACTTTTCCCTGCATCTGTTCAAATATATACCTGACTGGTTGAGAGGTCTGGCAGAGGCAGAAACACAGAGGCATATTAGCCTTTCTGCTGTTACATACTGTGCAAATAGCTTTCGGAGGAGTTTCGGAAGCATACCCTTATGTAGGAATACAACACTGAAATACAAATGGATGTAGCCATGTACGGGTAGCAACCAACTGTAAGAATGCCATTGCCCTATTGCTGAAAAGACCTGTGTGGTGCACAGACAAAAAAATAATAGGCTATTCTCTGGCTATCATGTGGATAGGTCCACAGTTGAGAGTTACACAGACTACTTGCCTTGATAAACTAACATGTATACAGCAACCCTGTAAGTCCAGCAAGATAAAATCCACACAATACTATTACGCTCTCTGTACTTCTGAAACCCTACCCAAATGTAGAATATACCTATGTGTGCAGGGTCTATCAAGGATGTAGATAAGCATACTCACTGTACTGAAATGTGTCCAGTTTTTCTGAGCAGCTCGTGCTAATTTCAACAGTAAAAAAGCACAAACTGTTTAGAACTGAGTAAATGATTATTCACAGTATAGCAGTTCACAAACAATTCTTGTGCCAAAGGAATACATCTCTATAACTAGCTTTGTATGACAGTTAACTCTAACAGTTGAAAAGAAAGCACATCTTTCCATGCATCTTGGGGTAGCATTTTGAAGGATGAGTACATTTCTACACTGACAAGTGGGTACTGGAAGCAGCAACATTAGGTCTGAGTACAAAATGTAAATTTCTGGCTACACCCCTGGCTTCTAATATAAGAACTATACCAACCTTCTGTCTTAAACAATGATGTCCACACCAAGCAAGAATGATCTCCATCTTGGAAAGTTGAAAGGGCCACGCCTACATGAGTCAGCAATTTATAGTACTGGGTTGCTATGACAGTGATTGCTGCAATTACTTCACAGCAGGCTGCATGCAATTAGCAAATGGTGGCCACTAATTGGTGCAGAGGCCATCACATGCTCATGTGCAAATTCCTACAAAAGCAGGCTTCAATCTCAGCCAAAAAACTCAATCACTCTATTGCAGAGACTGACAAAGAGAGAGACAGAGAGAAAGAGAGAGAAAAGGAAAAAGAAATATTACCAAATTATACAAAGGAAAGGTATGTGACACATATGTATTTACTGGCATGTAGTAGATGTTATTGAAGAATAGTCTACATAATGTGAAATATTCATATGTGGCAGCAGTACTTCTTTATGCACAGATGTTCTGCTTAACTACTGCTATGGACAATACTGTGTGTACCTGTGGGCAGTGGGACATACCTGTGAAATGTGTAGCTCAGCATTAAATGTCACAGATCTGATCCATGTTATCTGTGTTCTGTACAGTAGTGTAGCCAATGGCTGTTGGGGGGATTAGCGCTGACATTATATAAGCATGGGTGTGACAGAACAACACATGCATCATAGTCATATTAAAGTGTAGCTTAGCATTGGCAACTGCTGTAGCAGTCTAGTATGCTTATCATGCATCTGTTGCCATATATACCACCCCTAATGTTAGTCTGTGTTCAAATGTGACACCTGTTTGTGTTGCAGCAAGGCCCAACAGTTCAGTTATGAGGTCCAGGGACCATGTGTGTTTACGCCACACACATCCGGAGAAATATATATGTGTCATATATATTCACATCTGTATATGCGCATAGAGCAGGGGTTGTATTGCAACTGTTTGTGAAAGGGAAGATATATATGTTGGTGAAGGTTAGTATGCGCACATTTGTATGTAGATTTTAGTGTGTGACAAACAAGGCAGCATACAGTGGTGATATATGACATGTGGTGGTTAAACACTGTGGGTAGTTTGTTCAGTTTGCAATGTTGAAGCCAGTAAGGCCTGCTAAAGCTACTTTGGCTGTGAACACCTTCAATGCATTTATCCCAAGACTGTGCGATTTTATTACATTACTGTACACCTAACATCCTTTGTATAATTGATATTCTCACAATGAAAGGTGAAATGTATATGTGCCTATATATATATATATATATATATATGTATATGTAGACAAATGGATGTGTATATGTATATACATACACATATCTATATATATATATATCTATATATATATATATATATATATATATATATATATATATATATATATATATATATATATATATATATTTATTTATATATACTCATACACACCTACATCTACTTGTTGCAATATATTCTCTCTACTGTTGATTGACTGTGATGGTCAATATGTTTATGAATACATCAAAGATATGTATCTGTGGGATAGCATAGTGGGAAGCTGTTTATGTTATGGTATTATGGGACCTTGCTTTGATCCTAGCAAAAGCTGTGTACTCTGTTGCTAGGCAGAACAAGTGCTATTGCATACAGTGTGATTAAGTCCCTTGGTTTTAACTAGGGTGTGTCATTGGAGGCTAAAGCACTACATCTATGATTATTGATTGGTACTGATGTTGAATGCAAATCATTTGCGTACTGTAGTACTAATTGAAGCTCTGGGCCTGTACAGCAAAGAATGGTGTATGTCCACATTGTTTGCATCCACTGTTTTGTGTGGTCCCTGTATTCATCACATATTACATTTCTCAAGATTAAGGTTGTGTAAGTACTGACACACAATACTTTATAGTACACACTGAAAGCTTATCTGGGTTGTCATACATTTGTGTCCTGTAATTATGTCTGATGTGTGTGTGGGTATGTTTGTAACATGTCTTTTGACATATGTGTGGTAATACATATAACTGCATATCTAGCAACATTCATAGTGTACTACAGCAGTATGTGACCTATATTCCCAATTGTGCAAATATTTTGGCCACAGGTTTGGCGTTAACAAGTTATATGGTATAATAGCAATACATTTGCTGGACCTTACACTGATTGTAATGGATGATATATTTCTTTACACATCAGCTTATTGTGTATCTGCTGTGGATAGGTGGTGCATCATGTTGCATACAGTGTGCCAGGTACTCTTGTATAGTCTTATATAGCGATTTTATTTTGTTGCTGTGCAGAACATGGTTCATTAGATAGAGAGTGAGCAAGGGACTTTCAAGCAGTTGTGGGGTGAGCAGTGATAAGTGGCAGTTACAGTGTTTCACTCTCAGTTAGCTTATAGGTTGCTGTATATGGCAGTTCAGTGATATCTGTACTGTATAATGTTAAATGTGCCATATGACTTTCTCAGACATATTTTTGTATTTATGTGTTCCGGGGATCATGGCCCACCACAGGAACCCGAGTTACAGTAGTGCTGAAGATGATATCATTACTAGCAGTATGATTCAGCACTACCATCTCATGTTTTCACGAACCAGCCAGGACCAGCAAGAGCATACTGCAATGTGGCAAGATGTTGTCTGCAGGGTCAATGAGGTAGGCCTGCATAACCGGACATATGAGCATGTATGCCACCACTGCAGTGATCTTCTCAGACATGTCCGTCAGCATGCCGCTGATGTGCATAGGCAACAGCTTGCAACAGGGGGTGATGTTAATATCCATCCCCCCTTCACCAGAGTGGAGGAGCTGCTCATGAGCCTGGTGGCACCTGCCCAACAACAACAGCAGCAGACATATGTCATGATGGAAAAAAAACAAAAAAAAAAACAAAAAAGCAACCAGCCAGCGTATTCCACAGATTTATTGTATGCAATAAAACTCTGACATCTCGGCTCTATCCCAAAGCCTTCAAGGAGGATGTCATGATGGAGGTTGGAGCCACCCAGCAAGCACACATGGCATATCTGTAGACTACTGTTATCTCTATTGGTAGATCATGCATATGTGAGATGTGGAGTGTGTCGTTCAAAGATGTGGAGCCTGTTGTTGTGCAATACTGATCATTTGGAACATAGTCTGTAGCCCTGAGAATGTAAACTGTTGTTGTTGTACTGAAAGATTGCAAACACACAGTAGCAATGCCACAGTTGTGGCCACTGGCAAACTGTCTCATCTCTATGTAGGTACCTCTGGGGTGACATCAAGGTAGTGGATAGATGCTGGTGAGTGTGTTCTACATTTATTATTGTAAATAAAAAGTGCTTGTCATAGTTAAGGTGTAGGTCATGTACACATGTAACACACCTACCCATAATGCATGCTGTGCATGTTTGGTGTAAGAGCACACACATCTCACTAATGTAATTAGCTGCCTCAAACACATGCAATACCCAGACCATCTCAAACAAATGTGGCTAGACTGTAGTGACCATTGGATAGGCACAGTTGATACTCAACATGCACATAACATACACATATATGTCATACACAGAGCATTTTAACATGCTACACATAAAGGATTCCCAAACCCTCTGTAAAGACACACTCTTGTATCCAAAATCTCACCCACACATTACACATAATATACCTGAGGGGCAGTGGCCTATCCTGGGGCATGTAAACACTCTGCAACACATGACACATTCATGTCAGGGAATGCTCCTTATTGGCCTCTTTACAAACTCACATAACAACTGGTTGTGATATGGTGAATTTAGCCAAGGTAATACAGTTCTGGCACAGCATGATTAGTGCTGGTTTGTGAAACATTTGTAGCCTTGAGTGGCCACCTGATGCTTCATGATGATGGCCTATGGTACTATATCCCATCCAGTTATTGTAACCACAGTACTACACATAGCTGTCATTGCTACACACCAAAATGATGCATGTGTGCACACATATGCACCTCTAAACAGTATGCATACCAATCACCATTTGCACAACTAACACATATATGTCTTGTGATGCTATTGAGTGGCTATGTCATATGACACATATTGGATATGTGTAGTGTTTAAATATGCAGTTGTGTTTTAGCATGCCATGTCATGGATTAGTCTGGCATGTCCACAATATGAGCTACACTCACCATAAGTACCGTACATTGGGCATGTGGCTGAATGGTATTCCATCAATTATCCATACACCACTGATGATGTTGAGTGAATACTCATCACGCATGTGCTAAAAATGTGTCCACAATTATTTGCTAAAGATGCAGAGGCTGTAATCAGCATTGGATTCCTATCTGACACACATATACACATCCAGCAATGGTATGTACACCTGTGAGTTATGGTGCACAGTACATCACAGGGTTATGAATACCTGCACAGCAATGTTGTATCCATGTATGCATTGTGTTCCAAGGGGAGGGCCATCACCTAATAACAAAACACATGCATCAAAGCCATGTATACTGTTAGTAACAAGGACTGACTACACTTGCACTGCATGCTGTTAAGCAACACATGTCCTGCATGCTGACATGTGTGATATGACTATTTTGCTTGTACCCCACCATCACCTGCTATTGTGTATGTTCTGTGATTGCTGGTGTTGTGTGTGTGTCTGCTTTTGGGAGGAGTGTAGTTTTGTGTGCATGCATGTGTGCATGTGTGCATGTGCACATGTGTGCATGTGCGCATGTGTGCATGTGTGTATGTGTGCATGTGCGCATGTGTGCATGTGTGCATATGGTCTGAAGTCATATTCAGGTCTTACAGTGTGTTTCCTGTTTTCCTTTCACAGGTGGCAAGGTGGGGCTGGTACAGTACAGCAGGGAACATGATGTCACTGAGGCAGACATTGATCATGAGAATAGGTGTGTTGAGGCACAGGCAGGTTTGTCAGGGTCTGTTGTTGGGCCACCAATTGACAGTACACAAGTCTCCAACCCATCCATGCACACAGTCATACTGCCTGTACATCCATCATTACCATTGCCCTTAGCTGAGGGACAGTGTACGGTTGGCACTGGCCAGGACAGTGTGTTATCTATGGCACATGTATCAGGACACAGCAGCCATAGCCAGATGTCTGGAATGGTACCACATAGGCAGATGCGCAGGGGTTCTTCCTACCACACGCATGTTCCAGGCTGTCATGGAGGCACAGACATGAATGGAGCGGTACACCAGACAGGGCTAAGGGCACAGAGGGCTCATTACACATCTGTAAATGACAGTATCCATGACCTAGCAGGTGCCATACATAACTACACTGAGGTCATTGATAGTCATTGGGGTGAGACATTGGATGTCCTCCACAATGTCATGTCCATGTGTCAGGACAGTGCAGGATGGTTTAGATGTTGACGTGGACGTATGCAAGCAACATCACCAGCTGGAGGTCACCGTGAACATCGAGCAAGTCACAGCCACTCCCGTAGTGCCATTACCAGCCCCAGCAATGTTGGGGGGGGGCTGTCCATAGACCATCCTAGCAGAACACGTGCATGTGGCTCTGGCCATTCCAAGCAGGGACCTGGATCCAGTGGACATTTGTCAACCTCTTTGGATAGTACCCGATCTGGATTAGTACCTGATACTGTCTGTAGCACCCCTTCAAGGCACAGGTTCAGTATCAATGGCCAGAGTTGGTGATCTGTAAAACCTGCCAGGTACAGTCTGTAGCTGTCTCACAAATCCCCATATATGGCAGCCACATTGTGGAACTGTGTGAATGCAGACACACACACATAAACCAGAAACCTAAGGCAAATACATACCCGCAAACATGACATCACCATTGGCCCATAACAGTACTCATGGCCCTCACACACACACTCACACACACACATGTCAATTGTATGGCTCAGTGTAGGCCTCTGGCAAACCAACAACACACCTTGTGCATATGATGAAACCTGTGCCACCTCCTGCCATCTGTAACATTGATTCAGGAACAGGCTAACATGGTGCTGATGCACAGGGTGAATTTAATAAAGTATAGCAATGGTTGGATGTGTAGCATGTTGTCAGTAGTAAAGTGTAATGATATCCTTGAAGGTGTAGCTGACCAGGCATGATGTATTAAAGCTGTAGTTAGCAATGTTGTATTGTTTTCACCAGTGTTTATTCCAATTGTGTTTTGTTTGCCCATGTGCCACTTGGCTGATGTGTGTAGTTGTGTCAGCATGTGTTATACAATGGACAGTAAGTGTGGGTGTGTACAACACACGTTTGCAGGTGTCCATTTGTGAACATGGTAGAGGTGCACTGTCTGCATGTACATGCATATTGGACACACGGGCAGGATGACATGCCCTGTATTGCCCAGTGTTAACACTCCATAGTTTCTATTGGTGGCCAATATGCATTGTACTACACACATTTTGGAGCTTGAGTACGCATGTGTGTGTATGACACGGGTTGACACTGTGTTGTGGGTGATGCTGTTGTTGCTATCTGTAGTTGGTTTGCATTACTAAGGTTAACACTGTCCCAGCTGCATAATCCTTTAGTAATGCACACTGTTCACCTACAGGGTTGCATGGACCATGCTATCGCCAACACAAAAAATTCTCACTTATACAGTAAAGGTGCAATAGTCTCATGGATCCCTGCCGTAAACTAAATATATAATAGAAGGTGTGAAGTTGTACCAAAAAAGAGTTACATACCAAGAAGGGATACCCTCTCTGGTCAGTATCACTGGGAAAATACAAGCCCTCATTAAACATACAAAGTAAGCTTCAAAATACAAAATGGCAAGGATTCCAAAGACAACACTAAAGCTTTCTTTAGTGTTGTTTATAATCTACAGGGGAAATCTCAGATTGGCTCACAGTTAATGTAAATGGTCACAAAGTACACTTATCTGACTGACATTATCAATTTCTTGTCAGACAGTTTGAATGCGGATTTCACCACCCTGTCATTACACAAGGGCCACATTTCCAGACCTGAAGAATGTAAAACCTGATGATTCACAGACACTCTAGTTAAAACATCTCTTTACCAAAGTCCAAACCACAGTGGCAATGGTACTGGACAGTGTCCCTTGCTGTATCATACACAAGCTGACATATGAAGCCACCACTCACCTAAACACTCTGTCCAGATGCAGCCTCTATACAGGTTACATACTTGTGGAATGACGCATGGTAATGGTGTTCACAGTCCACAAGGGTTGAGCTACAACGTCTTCTTCTTCTTCTCCTTTCAGATGCTCCCATTTGGGGTCAGCACAGTAGATCATCTGTTTTCATTTCTTTCTGCCCTCTGCATCTTGCGCTGTCACACCATCCACCTGCATGTCCTCTCTCACCACAGCCATAAACCTCATCTTAGCCATTCCTCTTTTCCTGTTACCTGGCGGCTTCATCCTTAGCATCTATTTCACAATATACTCTGCATCCCTCCTCAGCACATGCATAAATCAACTTAATCCTGCCTATCTGGCTTGGTCTACTAATCTTCATACCTGGGCTGACCCTCTAATATACTTATTCCTAATCCTGTCCACCCTTGTCACACCCAGTGCGAATGTTAACATAAATTGATTAAGGGTAGAACTACAACAGATCCTGGAAACTCTCACCCTATAAGCCAGACAAATGTTATCTGGAAGGCTATGAAGCACAGCATTATGGAACTCATTAACAGAGACATTATGAACCTGCAAATACTGCACCCTACCCATTTAGGTTCTCTAAAGGCTAGATCATGGCTCCTACACCTAGTAGACTTCAAGCCAGTTAACAAGGCTATAGGTGAGGGAGGGGAGGTCCACACAGCCAAGATATAGCTCACCAGCAATTCATACCCATCCCACATTCTGGTATTATACATAACCTCAACAGACTGACCATAAACAATTGTTAGATGATGGATTGACAACTAATGCACAGACGTAGGACACACAGTAAAATTTGCAGCCTCCATGTACAATTCTATGCCAGTAACAAGTGGCATTCACCTGCACTCAGTACTGGGACCACTCATGTTTGGCATATAGCTTTCTTAGGTACAAGCAAACACAGTAGGGATATGTCTGCCCACGTCTGATGAAAATGCATACTGTGGGCTATACTTTATTCTCCAGATGACACACACATCCTCCAAAAGGTTATCATAGAGACAGATACCTGGTGTCAATCTCATGCTGTAAAGCTATAAGCCAAAGAAAGCATAGTCATTCACTTTTAGAAAACAAAGTATCCCCAGAGTACCACATAGGTAGTAGCCCCCAAAATGTGGAACAGGTACTAATGTATACATAGACCCATGCATTTAGTCATCTCTCCTTTGATAATCATATTACCAAAGGGTTTTGAAAATCCCTCTGTGGAGCACATAAGCAATAAAGGGTTTGCATGCATATCCACAGAGGTTGTTGCACACCTATAATAATTAGTCATCTTTGCCGACTTTGCTTGCTTTGGAACAGGATTCAAATATACCTCAAGCATCAACCCTCACTCACACTCTTCAATAGAAACTATGATGAGTGGTTGTGAAACAGAAGATGTAGCCCAGGGATCACTGCAGTGGCTAAGCTTGTCAAAAGCATACAGAAGTGACCTAAGGTCTGGAAAGCATCAGCATGCTCTGGCAAAGATAACAGATGCTTTCATGGAGAAAGCAGAGTTCCCACCTATGAAATAATTGAGGTCACATGTATGTTTATGGCTTTGCCCTACAGCTACCTTACATGTGTAATGCACATACAGCTGTCATTGTGATATGTCATACACTAGAAAAATGAAAACCCACTCCACATTGACCAACAGTGTCACACACTCTCACACACAGTCAGCAAGTGTGAGATTAAAACTCCTTCTTAACTACATTATGATACTACAGCAGTATGCAATTACACAATACGCTATACACATTATTGGGATTTCATTTTTCCACAGGTATATTTGTAGGATGGTGACATCATCAGACTTGACAGAGATGAGTATACCACTTTTAAGGGTTGTGAGTAGTCTCCAAAAAGGTTGCTCCTCCCCAGGAAGACACACACACACACAGGTGGCAAGTGCTGGAATCTAACCCCTACTTAACTACATTATGATTTTACAGCAGCACACATTTACATGACTCACTATACACATATTACTGGGATTTTATTTTTCCACAGGTATATTTGTAGGATGGTGACATCATCAGACTTGACAAAGATGAGTATACCACTTTTAAGGGATGTGAGTAATCTCCCAAAAGGATGCTCCTCCCCAGAGAAACACACACACTCACACAGTTGGCAAATGTAAGAATCAAAGCCCTATCTAACTACATTATGATACTACAGCAGTATGCATTTATACGATGGGGTATACACATTACTGGGATTTCATTTTTCGACAGGTGTATTTGTAGAATGGTGACATCATCAGACTTGACAAAGATGAGTATACCACTATTAAGGGGTGTGAGTAGTCTCCAAAAAGGTTGCTCTTCACCAGGGAGACACACACACTTGGCAAGTGCAGGATTCAAACCCCTACCTAATTACATTATGATACTACAGTAGCATGCATTTACACAATGTGCTATATACATTATGGGGATTTCATTTTTCCAAAGGTATATTTGTAGGATGGTGACATCATCAGACTTGACAACCACTTTCAAGGGGTGTGAGTAGTCTGCAAAAAGGTTGCTCTTCCCCAGGAAGACACACACACTCACAGTTGGCAAGTGCAAGATTCAAATCTCTACCTAACTACATTATGATATTACAGCAGTACGCATTTACATGACACGCTATACACATTACTAGGATTTCACTTTTCCACGGGTATATTTGTAGGATGGTGACATCATCAGACTTGACAAAGATGAGTTTACCACTTTTAAAGGGTGTTAGTATTCTCCAAAAAGGTTGTTCTATCTCCAGGGAGAGAGACAGACACACACACACATACAGTTGGCAAGTGCGGGGTTATTAATCCAAACTAAGTATGTCTTTACACTTCAGCAGGCAATATGGAGTTACAGGGTGCAATACAGACATTACTTGCTGACAGTTTGCCTAAAGGTTTTATTCACATTTGCTAACCTCAGCAGACTTATCATACTAGGTGTATTGTGAGTGTATTGTATGCATAGGCCATGACCATATCATATATGGGTTGATGCACCACATGCTGGCACACACAGGGCCAAACCGGTGGCTAAGGTCTGTCAACCCAGTACTGGACAATACAGTCAAGAAGAGTAGGGTCATACAACCACAACACCAACAGTCTCACATAGACCTACAATATAAGCACCAGCAAAACACAAACATAAATACACATTACCATACCCGGACAATACAAATATTAATCTGAAAAAGAGAGAGTGTCCTCCTAAGCAGACAAGCAAGCAACATGCACTTCCAAGCACACGTCAGAAAGCACATAATACACCAAAGCAGTGTGCCTCACAACAGGCCCTAAGGCAAAACAACATACCCAACACACTAGTAATAGGTGACTCCATAGTCAGGGACACAGATGTTCCACTCACTCGGCTGGATAAGGGGAAGGTTACTGTCAGTTGTCTGTCAGGTGCTATGCTCCACCAAATAACACAAGCACTTACATCACTCCAGAACAGGTACATATATGACGTGTTCTTTGTACATGTCAGTGTGAATGATCTGAGACATACCTCCCAGGAAAACATGACAAGAGATATATAGTAGCTCTATGATCATGTAGCCCAGGCTGGTATGACCCTGACCTTGAGTAGCATCTTACCTTCAACTACATGATACTGCAATATAACAGAAAGATGATAAACGTCAACAATTGGCTGAGCTTCTGCTGTCATTCAAAGGAGATCCAGTCTCTGTCTGTCTGTGATGACATGACAGACAAGCCTCGTTGCTTCGCTAGAGATGGTTTGCACCTGTCACGCCTATGCTTCTGAATACTGGCCAAGGCTCTTTCTGTCCCCATATTACCTTTTTAGGCAAGGCTCAAAGGTTCATAGGTTCATAGGTAGGTACTAGGCAATCAGCCCTGGGGCCTATACAAGCCCAGCCAAAAAGGTACCCTGGCTTTTGCCACCCAAGAAATTTATTTTCCTGTGCCACTGTTGAGCAGAGACACAGAAGTGATCCCCGGGGTGAATTTCCTATTTCCCATCCAATCATCAAGATTTTTCTTGAAGAGTGCTAATGAGGAGCTTTGTTTGATATAGATAGGTAGTTTATTCCAGAATATGGGAAGTCTCTGGGACAGGAATCTATCCCTCCAGCATGTTCTGTTTATTGTGGTGACAAGGTTTAGGTCCCTAGAGCGTGTAGCTTGGAGGGATTGGGATTTCTTTAAGTGGAGCATATCCAACAGCTCTGGGTTTGACATAGCTTTGTATGTTAGGCAGAGATCACCTCTGAGTAGGCGATATGTGATGGAGTAAAGCTGGAGTTTTTTGAGACGGTCTGTGTAGAGCATGTGTTTCAGGCTGGTAATCCTCTTTGTGAGGTATTTCTGCGGCCTTTCCAGTTGTTGTAGATGTCTTGTGAGGTACATACCAAAAGGGGTGCTGTACTCTATACTGGATCTAATGAGTGATGAGTAGAGGGGAACAATGACCTCTTTTTTTCTGCATGAGAAACCTTTTGTGATGAGGTGTGCCATGTAGAAGGATTTCCTGACTACTGTGGCGATGTGATTATCAAAGGAGAGACTACTGTCCACCTGTGTCCCAAGGTCTCTTATCACACTTTCGGCGTTAAGTATACTACCGCCTATGTTGTAGTTCATGGGTACAGAGTTTTTACCAAAAGGGATGACAATGCACTTTTGGGCATTGAGCTTGAGGCCATGGCTTTGACACCAGGCATCTGTCTCAGTGAGGCCCTTTTGTAAGATGCCCACACCATTAGTAGTTTTGATTATGGCTCCTAGTTTGCAGTCATCTGCAAACTTCATTAGCCAAAGACCTTCTGTGTTAGCCTGTACTTCAGAGAAGTAGATACCAAACAGGACAGGACCCAGGACTGAACCCTGTGGTACTCCACTTGTCACTGGTCTGAAGTCGGATTTGGAGTCTGCTACTTTCACAGTGTGGGTTCTGTCAGTGAGCCAGTTGGCAACCCATCTTGTGACATAGGGATTTATAACTAGTTTAGTGAAGTTATCTATAATTCCAGAGTGGGGGATGGTGTTGAAACCCTTGTCAAGATCTAGATAGGCTGGGTGAACCACCTTACCCTTGTCTACGGCTTTGGTGACTGCTTCAAAGAAGTCTGTCAGGTTTAGGAGCCATGATCTGCCTTTTACAAACCTGAACTGGTTGGGGTCCAGAGTTTGGAGATTACCAATGTCTTTGTTTATAAGTTCCATGATGATACGTTCCATGGCCTTACAGACCAGGCTCATCAGGCTAATGGGGCGCTAGATCCCAAGGTCCATGATGGCTCCCCCCTTTTGTAGCGGGATAACCGTCGCTGTGTGCCATTCAGCAGGCACAAAGTCTGAGGTGAGGCTATGATTGAACATGGTACTTAGGTATGGTGCCAGTTCATTCTGTAGTTCATGTAGAACGCAACCTGGGATGTTGTCTGGTCCCATGGATGCTGTGTTCCTGGCTTTGGAGAGTGTGTTTTTTACCTGTGCAGCCATGATTACAGGAACTTTGCATTCTTCCGGTATAGAGATGGGCTCTTTAATGGGTGAGAGGGGGGTAAAGTTAGCACTGAACCTATCTGCCAGGATGTTGGCAATATCAGTTGGGTCTGTATATTTAGTGCCATTGTGCTGTAACTCAGAGCAGATCTGAGTGTTGCCATTGAGATTCTTGACATAGCTATAGAATGCTTTGTGGCTGTCTTTAGAATCAGTGGCAATTTTGTTTTCATAACTAGCTTTCGAGGATTTTATCAGGGATCGCAGTTTCTTACTGAGGCTGTCCAGGAAGCTCCTCCACTCATGGGATTTTACTCTCTTGTGCAACAGTTTCTTCCTTCTGTTGTACAGTTTGTTTATGGCAGGGGACCACCAGACTGGCTTCCTTTTTTTGGAGGATAGTGTCTTGGTTCTGTTTGGGATAGCATGATCCATGCACTCATATAAGTGCTTATAAAGTGCAATTGTGTAGGATTCAGTAGTCATAACTGTATTGTCCATCTGCATGGGTGTCATGAAGTTCACCACTTTTGTCTTAAGAAGCATGAAGTTGGCTTTCTAGAAATTATTTAACATGGTTTCCTTAATGGGGGGGGGTGGGGGCAGAATGTGGATATGTAGGGTAATAAGCTTATGGTCAGATCGGACCAATGAGGCATTGACTTCAGGTGTGGAACACCGGTCAATCAGGACAAACCAAACCCCTTAACCAACACAAATAACCATAAAGTGAGCTAAATGCTACTCATTGCCAGACATCTGAGTCTCCAAATGCACACACTTGAGGCACTTCTCAGTATGGAGAATATTGATATCTGTGCAGTAGCAGAAACCTAGTTCAAGGCTCCAGAGAGCACACCAGCACTACCAGGATACTACTCATTCCATAGCTTCCAGCATCAGAACCTGGATCATAGCACATAGGGTGGGGATGTATCCATATTCATCAAGGATACCTGCACCTCTCTCTACATCCTCTCTACAGGATATATACCCATAGTATGTTGCAAAGCAACATTCTTCCCACTTTACAGGGGTGGGGCCACAAAATACCCTTGGCATTCCTGCTCTATGAGCCTGACGAGTCTGATCTGCAAGGCAATGGAGTCGATCATAATGGAAGTCAACAATAAAGACATTGGAAACCTTCACACAGTTGAGCACACCCAGTTTGGCTTCGTCAAATGCAGATCATGCCTCCTGAACTGGGTGGATTTCTTTGAGACAGTTACTCATGCTGCATATGATTGAAAGGAGCTCCAGACAGCCTACATATACCTTGCTAAAGCCTTTGACACCATTCCCGAGTCAGGTATTATAGATGAACTCACCAACCTGGGCATAAATCCATACATCACAAGATGGATTGCAAACTGGCACACAGATAGATCCCACAAATTAAGAGTTGCTGGCTACATGTCAGACTCTAAACCTGTAACAACTGGTGTCCCCCCAGGGTTCAGTCCTGGGGCCACTCCTGTTTGGTATAGACTTCTCAGAAGTACATGCCAACACAGGAGGGTTGTGGTTGACTAAGTTTGTTGGAAACTGTAAAGTGTTTGCCATAATAGATTCCACGGATGACACAAATATTCTCCGGAAGGGACTCTATGAGACAGATGTGTGGTGTCAGAATCATGGCCTCAAGCTCAGTGTGAAAGAATGCATAGTAATCCCCTTTGGAGAAAACAAAGTACCCACAAACTACCACATAGGTGTTACCCCCTAAAAACTGACAAGGTAATAAGGGATCTGGGGACACAAGTAGATAGTCATCTTTCCTTTGACAGCCATGTTGCCAAAGTGATTAGGAAATCCTATGTGACCCACCTAATCAACAAAGGGTTTGCATCAGGATCAAAAGAGGTAGTGGTGGCCCTCTACTCTTAAGTCATCAGACCCATCATTGAGTACAATGCACCATTTTGGATGTACTCGACTAAGCATATCCAGCAGCTGGAGAGACCACAGAGGTACCTCACCAAGAGGATTACTGGCCTGAAACAGTTGTGTTATGCAACACAACTGGTAAAACTAAATCTGTTCTCCGTTGCGTACCGCCAACTCAGAGGCACACTCTGCCTAACAAATAGATCCATGTCCAACACATAATTGTTGAACATGCTCCATCTAAAGATAACAACATTGAGTTGCACTACACACTCCAGGGATATGAACCTCATCACAACAATGAATACAACATGCTGGTAGGATAGAGTACCATCCCAGAGACTTCCCTTACTGTGGAACAGAGTTGCAATGTATATCAGACAGAGCCCCTCGCTGACACTCTTCAATAGGAACCTTGATGAGTGGATGGTAAATAGACAATTCACAGCAGGCATCACATCATCAGCCCCACTAGAAAGGGGCTTAGGGTACTAACAATTAGAACTAGGGCTTAGGAGACTAACCAATGGAGTGGTGAAAGCTGTACAACTTGCCTAGGCTAATATATGCCTTCATGAAGATAGTCTACTACATACCTATGAACCTATGTGACAGGTACATGTCTACAGATAGTAGATGTGTACTTCATTGTACAGTCATGTTGTACAGCAGGCACATGCACCACATACACTGTAATGCTTACAGATACTGGAGGCTATTATGTACAGTGGGTGAGATGTGCACTTCATGTCTTTTGTGCCATTGGGATGTGTACTGGTTGGGACAGTCCTGGATGGCTCCCTGTCATGGTCACCCTCTTAAACACATCTCTGCCCATCCATCTTTGGCTTACTATACTGTGTTCCCCCTACATATATAGGTACATAGGTAGGTAATAGGCTATCTGCCTGAAGGCATATATTAGTATGGCCAGAGTGTGCAGCTATCACCACACATGTGGTTAGTTCCCAAGGCCTCTGTGTAGTAGAGTTGATGAAGTGATCCATGGCGTAACAGCTCAGTTTCACATACACTCATCAAGGCTCCTCTGGAAGAGTGTCAGTGAGGGACTCAGCTTAATGTAGGTTGGGAGCCTGTTCCAAAGCAAGGGAAGTCTGTGAGTTAGTAATGTATCCCACCAACATGTTCTATTTATTGTTGTCATGATTATATCTTTAGAGCATGTGGTACAGTGAGCTTGGGTTTACTTCAGATAGAGCATGTACATCAGTTCTGCATTGGACATGGACCTGTCTGTTGGGCAGAGATCGCTTGAGTAGACGGTATGCAACAGAGTACAGATTGAGTTACTTCAGTCTTCTTGCATGGGGCAACTGTTTGCGGCCAGTAATCCTCTTGTTGAGGTACTTCAGTGGTCTTTCCAGCTGCTGAAGGTGCCTAGTCAGATTCATCGCAAGTGTGTCATTGTACTCTCTGATGGGTCTGATGACTGATGAGTAGAGGGAACCTCCTTTGACCTACATGCAAAGACTTTGGCAATTTGTGGGAACACATAGCATGATTTTCTAACCACTTTGTGAATGTGTTTCTGAAAGTAGAGATGACTATCCACATGTGTCCATAGATCCATTATTATTACCTCCATATTTAGGGTGCTGGCACCTATGTGGTATTTGTATGACTGTAGCTCGAGGCCATAATTTTGACACCACATCTGTCTAACTGAGACCCTTTTTAAGGATGTCTCTGTTGTCCCAAACATTGATTATGACAACCTTTTTGCAGTCATCCACAAACTTTGCTAACCATAGCCCTTGTGTGTTTGACTGTATTTCTGTAAAAGTATACACCAGACAGGAGGGATCCCAGGACTGAGCTATGGGGGACAGCAGTTGTTACCAGCTTATGGTCCAACAGGGAGATCACAATTCTTACCTTGTGGGCTCTATCTGTGCCCCAGTTGGCAATCCATCAGATGACATATGTGTTTATGCACAGGTTGTTGATTTTGTGGATATGACATGTGTGTGGGATGTTGGAAAAGAGCTTTTCAAGGTCTATGTAGGCCATGTGGAGCTCATTTCATTGATATATGTCCTGGGTAACTGCCTTGAAAACTGTCTAGCAGGTTTACAGACCATGATCTGCCCCTGATCAAACCAAAATGGGTAGAGTTGGTGTTTGTAGGCTCCCAATAGCTCTGTTTATGAGTTCCATAATGATGGACTCCATGGCCTTGCAGATCAGGCTTATTAGGCTTATAAAACAATAGTTCCCATGGTCTGTTGTGCACCAACGCTTGTGAAGTGTGCCAAACGTTGCTGTAACCCATTCAATAGTTTCATATCCTGTACAGAGGGTGAATCTCAACAGACTGTTCAGGTGTAGGGTCTGTTTGTTTTGTAGTTCACGTATGACACAGCCAGGGACACCATGTCATCCCATAGACACTGTGTTTTCAGGTTAGGATAGAGCTGTTTAACCATTGTATATGTGATTTCTGGCTTTTCACAATCTCCAGGTATGGTAATGGGCCCTTTTGTCAGTGAGAGGGGGGTAAATATGTATGAACCTGTCTGACAAGATGTTGGCAATGTCAGTCATATACATGTATTCATTTACACTTTGCAGTGACTCAGAACATATATGAGTTTACACTGATATTTATGACATAGCTAAAGAAAGCTTCATGGTTCTCTATGGACTCTTTGGCAATATTTTTGGCAGAACTTGGCTTGGATAATGTTAGGAGTGCGCATTGTTTCTTGATGATACTGATCGGAGATTTATTGATCTTCTTTGGATTTTCACTTTCTTTAAACAACTTAAGTACTTGTATTACATAGTTTGATTATGACAGGGGTCTAATATATTATATGGTTCTGTTGTCATATCACTGTGTGCGCAAGGCAGGATTGGTGAATAGTGACATGTTTCTGGAGTAAGAACTGCAACTGCCAGATATGTGTGGCCCATTGCTGTACTCAGACATGGCCTAAGTATGTGAGCATGCTCAGTATGACCTTTCAGTATGTTGTTGACTGAAATTTGCTTTGTTTATTTAAGTGTGTGAGCATGCCCAGTATGATATTTCAGTATGTTGTTGACTGACATTTGCTTTGTTTGTTTGTGTGTAAGCATGCCCAGTATGACCTTTCAGTATGTTGTTGACTGACATTTGCTAAATTTGTTTGTGTGTGTGAGCATGCCCACTATGGGCATATATATACTATATTTGTGTGTGAAAATTCAAGTTGGTTTTTACTTCAGGGCTCACCTTTGTGTTGTACATCGACAGGAAGCAAGCTGTGCCTGCAGGGCTTCCATGAGTCAATTTGCATAGACTTATCAACATTTCTACATACAGGGGGACAGCTTTTATTTGTACATTTCTACCTGGGGGTGGGGGCATACCTGATTGTTACTGTGGGTGTACATGGGATGAGGAGTCCACCTGACACTTATACACATTTGCTAGGCCTGCACTGCTATGTCAGGTACTCCATTTCAGTCTGTACTGTTGCCTATCATACTGGCTTGAGGCATACCACTGTACTACAGACCTTAGCTTCCAATTACATGCATATTAGTTTGTGACTTCATAGCCTACCCAACCCACATCACACTGCCTGGCCTGCAGGCCTGAGGTGAGGTTACTTATATGCCTCTTCAGGGGGTATGATACAGCATTTGTTTGTGCTTGCGTTTGTTTACAATTGTCCTGCTGGTTGTGACTGTTAGGTATGTGACCCCGCCCCAACTGGTATGTGTGAGTGACTTAAGTTGTGTCTGTGCAAGTGAATTGCTGTCAAGGCTTAGTGGTTCAGTACTTTGACTATAGTGCACAGTATCCTGAGTTCGAGCCCTGTCACTGCTTTTTATTTTCCTGCTGGGCAGACTCATTCCCTCCAGTACAGCTCTTTAGGTTGTGCACCCTTAACTCCTAGCGGGCATGGCTTGAGCCTTTAAAAAATAAAGTTACCACCTTACAATTCTAACAAATACTCATTGACATAGGACAAATATCAATACAATTGTGTTTGCCATCATGTATGCTTCAAGATAAAATATTCTGATACCTTGTACAGGGCATGGTTTTGGAATTATTAATGCAAATATGAACAAGCAATATTTTATGCCTAGAGGAGCAGTAGGAGGTAATTGCAGATGCACCTGGAGGCATCACTCGGATGTAATGAGTTGGAACAGTAAAGCAGGTGTGAGCGTGTTTACCTGACTTTGCTCGACTTTGCCCAATGTTGCCCAACTTTGCCCGACGTTGTGCTGGTTAGAGCAGTGTGCAGCTATGCCCAATTGTATTTAAATATTCTCAATACTGGTAAAATGTGCTTAGCAGTGCTTTATATTGCTTAAAATAGGGCACTCATGCCTCAGGTGGTGCTGCAGGGCTGCCTATGTCGGATGCACATAGTACACTCCCTATACATGTTTGAAAACAAGTAGTGTCAAATTAGGCATCTCTTTTACTGTATGTGTGAGTCAGAGAGAGGTGTCATTTGCAGGGTTCCTATTGAGTCAGTGTATGTGCTATGCATTGCCTCTTTGACATGGCCAGGGCATACTGGGCACGCCTCTTCTGCATACTGGGGCAGGCTCAGGTTGTTGCTCCTCTGAGTCATGCTGTGCCTGTGCAGGCCTTGGCAATGTTGGGGGGCTGTTTGGCCCTGCCCCATGCTGTTCCTGTTGCAGATGTTTCCGCAGGATCATATTGTGTAGCACGTTATATGCCATAACAATTTGGGTACATGTAGTTGGTGAGTAATGCAAAGCTCCACCAGATGTGTCCAGGCACCAGAACTGTGACTAGAGCATCCCAAACACGTGCTCAATTATGTTTCTTGCTTGTGCGTGTGCCTCATTATGGAGTTCTTGTTCAGGTGTGTTTGCATTTCTGATGGGTGTCATCAGCCACAGCTCCAGTGCATATCCAGCATCCCCCACTAGTTGACCCTCAGGGATGTCCCCACTGGCAAATCTCTGGTACAGCTGGGTCAGATGCCGAATGTGTGAATCATGATAGCTTCCAGGGCATCCAGCACACACATTCATTATTATACCCTGGGCATCGCACATGACCTGGCAGTTGATGGAGAGGAAGCCCTTGCGGTTGATGTAGATCCTACCCCGCTCACCGGGTGGTGCTTTGATGCATATTTGTGTGCAGTCTATTGCACCCACTACCTCAGGGTATTCTGCTATTTGGTATAAAAGACACATATTGCTGGCCAATGCCTCACGGGAATTGGGGAAATATACGTGGTTACCGACATGTGCTGACATGGCATCCAGGAACTGGTGGAGTATCCTGGATGCTGATGCCTGTGAAATCCCCATCATATCACCAGTTGGTCTTTGGAAGGTACCTGTAGCTAGTATTCTTAGGCCTACACATACCTTGGTATCCACTGTTGGTTCTGTGTGTGAGGCATGGCTGGCAAAGCTCAGCAATTTGCTGTAGGAGGTCTCTGTCCACCCTATAGCACTCCACTATCTCCAGCTCATGTAGCCCCTGGTAGGTTACCCTGGGTGTGTACACCCTTCTCTGTCTCCTCACTGTTGTTGCTCAGCAGCATTCACAACATCACCACCCTCAGCACCTTGCACATGTTGGTTTATGATAGCAAGAGTAGCCCCTAACATTTTGTCTGACTTAAACTTTTTAAGCTTTCCCTCTTTGTCTACTGCAGTGTTGCAGAGTTCTTGAGAAAAAAACAGGGGGGAATGGTGTTTGCAGAGTTTAAAGTGCTGGGCTGGGCTGGGCTAGTCTGTTGCCTGTGTAAATGGCTGATTCTGATATATTTCACCTGGCAGCTCTGCTAGTTCTCCTTGGTTAACTTTCTACTACTTCTTTTCCTTCCTTTTGCTTTTCTGTTTCCGGCCTGGGCAGTGCCGCACAAAGAAGCGCAAACACGAGTGCACAAGCGCATAAATGACTACACACGAGCGCACACGCTGTGTGCATGTTTGCAAGGAGTTTCCTATCTTTTAACAGTGTGCACCTTGGGTTTGAGGTTTTCAAATAGAACAAATGTAGGCACGCCTCTTGCAATCCTGAACAACTCAAATCAAACACAAGCCACTGTGCTCCAGTTAGCACCCCCTCATGATGTCACCTATATTCTACTCTTTTACTCACCTATTCCTACTCTTACACTCTTGGGACATGCCTCACATGCTGGGGAAAATTGGGATTCACTCTCCTTATCCTCATTTGCATAGGATTGCCTAGTAATGCATGGTTACATCTCTCACCTAAGCCCCCCCCCCTTTTAGCAACCACTACTCAATGGCCATGTTGTCTTCAGCCTGCCATTCACCTGCATGGCAGAATAAGCTTTTTAGTGAAAATGCCTATTTTTGGCTTTTTTAAATTATTTTCTTGTTTTTATAAGTGCCACGGGTTTGCGCTGTGCTGCACTATGCTTAAACATCGGAGAACGGGGAAAAATAAAGTTAAATTGTTATATTTTTAAAGATTATATAATGCCAATGGCCTTATATTTGGCCATTGGCATGCTTCCTCAACTGTATGCATCCTTCATTTGGAGCTGTCATAGCTCCGTTTAGCTATTTGCAGAAATGTACTCTGTTACCAAAGGAGTACATTTCTGCAGCTAACACTAATCTTCCACGGACAGGTTAATGTTTCCTGGATCGCAAATTTACCTCATTTGCATGGCTTTCACCAGCAAATGAGGTAATTTACATACCATGATGCTGTCTGTGCAAGAGTAGCTTTAGCAGCTCTCATGCACACCCCTGCTGGCTGTACCTGAATCGTACGGTAGACATATTGCCGGTGTGAGCTCCTACACTCTTCTTGCACTCCGTGCAAGCTTTCGTAAATCTGGAGGACTGTAATATAATCAAGTTTATACCTTTATTGTTCATCTGCCTTTTTAAATATATTTTTATAAATGTATTTTAAAATCTATTTTTATTAACATTTCCCTTTAGAATATATACTATAATATTATATTACTTATTTAAGAATGTACTTTTATTAATTATAATTGGTAGTCTGTACTTTTGAGTGTTACATCTTTACACATATCAGTCTCAATTAATTATTTAAGTGATCAGTGAGTCTATTTAAAGGACTGATTGCTGGTTTGTGGCATTCTGATGAAGTCCTGCTTGTGTAAGGATGAAAATGCTATTTGTTGTTATTATTGTGTAGTTTCCTTTGGATCCTGGCTCTTAGTGTTACTGTGTTAATTGCCTTAGATTATAAAAAAATGCTAACATTGTTCAATCACAAACCATTCAGTCTACAGAAAAGGGCATCATTTCTCCAGCAGAGAAGGTAGAAAAATTAGGTACTGGACAGAGTAAATGGAAAAAAAAAAAAAACTGAACTTGGAAGTATTAAAGAACATTACTGTAAGCAAAAAGAGGAGAAAGTCAGACGTTGACAAGATAGCTCAGACTGTGGAAGTACAAAGAGCTGCAAGAGAATCATATGCCTGCAAATGAAAACAGCTTGATTAATAATATTAATGGTGATAAATATAATGTTCTCATAACAACTGAAAGAGCAAGCATTACTGAACTCAGAGTGGGAGGTTCTTCAGATTTGGTCCAAAATTATATATTAGTTATTGGAGATTCAATTATTAGAGGAAACAATACTTTAACCCTCACAAGATAATTCACAATAATGTTGGGAAATTTTGATGCTATTAATTGTGTAACTTTCCAAGGCCAATATACATCAAAGGTAAAATTACCAGTTCAACACCACAAGCACTTTAAGTCAGATATGCACCCTAAGCATCAGACACAAAGCTTATGTATCTTTGAATCCAAAAGATAGAAAACAGAGATTTAGCGCAGTTATCATCACTTGCATAGGGTGTTGTGTGGAGGGGCAGGAAGCCTAGGCTGACACAAAAGGATGATGAGTGTGTGTGAGTAAGAAAAAGAAGATGGGAGACATGTGGATTAACCAATAAATGGCCAGTGAGACAAAATGAGTTTGAAGCTGCATGGCTTAACCATGTAACTGGTGTGTGTGTGTGTGTGTGTGTGTGTGTGTGTGTGTGTGTGTGTGTGTGTGTGTGTGTGTGTGTGTGTGTGTGTGTGTGTGTGTCCCCGTAGGGATCCTCCAGGTGAAATTAGTGTGTGAGAGTCTGCATGGATACAGCCAAGCTTTGTGCTGGCTAGATGTCTTGGTATGTTGCACAGGTGTTAGCCATGCATGTTTAAGGTAGTAGCTCATTGTTGTCATCCTCGACCAAAAAAATTTGCACTGCCAGGAGTTCTACTGGCATGTCCACACCCATGGTCAGATGCACTGCTGCTTCCTGAATGTGACCGATGTCTGCTAAATGAGCTCCCTTCATGGGGAGACCCAGGACCATGACCTAAAGGCCTGCCACATCTGGGTGTGGACAGCATACTCACTGACAGTGCAGTGGAAGTACTGCCACTATGGGAGTGTGATTGGGCATGGCCACATTGGTTAACAGCAGATGATGTGGCTGATCTATGCCAACAAGGATGCTGTTTTCCTCCCAGCAGACGTTCCTTCACAAACACTCAATGTTTCATTACAGACACCCCATGTTCTAATGTGTCATTTACTAGACCTGTGGAATTGACAACAGGGTGGAGGCATTTATACATGTCAGCACGTGGCACATCTCAAACCCTGACCATTTGTCTGGATTACCTATGGGAACATGACTGTGCCTCTATGATGACCCTAAACATATGCTGAGTGGCACGGGAACAGACACCTGCACCAGGTGGAGGAGGGAGAGTAAGCCACCTCTGAGCGGGTCTATATTACCATGTTGAAAGATGTGTTCACCGAACACGTCTTAATCAACATGGAAATATCGACCTTTTAAAATCCCAAATGGTTGCTTCAGCAAATTTTGTCCAAGGGGAAAAAAATCAGCTGTACACACAAAAAAAAACTTTCAAACCCTACATACCCCTAATTAAATATACCAACTCTGAGAATGCATTACAGTGGGGAAAAGGTCAAATCCCGATGATGGCCAAACAATTTTTTTACCCTGGGAAAAAATTCACTGAAGCAGCTGTTCATGATTTTAAAGGGTCAATATGTCCGTGTCAATTAAGATGTGTTCGATGAACAAGTCTTTCAACTTGGTAATATAGACCCCCTCTGAGCACCCCTCTCATCCACCAATATCTGTGGTATCACTGGAATGGGTAGGTGTAGGCCTACTGGCTGTGTGTATTGAAATTGCAGGGAATGGATGCATGTCAACCTCAGTGTCAACTTCAAACTCTGCACCCCTTAACTGTGTCTCAGTTTGGCCACCATCATCATCACAGTTTGATGATACACTGATATCAGGTGGCAGAGGGCCCACACTTTCAATGTCATGATCACCAGTGATAAAAAGCAAGAAACACAGGACTATATCGTTACCTACACTACTGTATTCCAATATATGCTAACAAACTAACAGTGGAACAACTATTACAGACAATACAGCAATACACACAACAGGCCTGACATTAACAGCACACACTAAATATTGCTTTCAATTGCTCATAAGTACTGACATAAACATTTGTGGCTTACCATCTGCAGATGAGAGTCTCCTCTGTAAGCTGGATGGGCCTGGAAGAAGTTAAGCAAGTGGCAAGGACAACATCATCACAATTAAAAGTAACACAGGTGGTAATACTTGCACCCCTTTATATGTCCATTAATTATACTGTCAACAAGGATGTGACTGTCAACCAAACTTAAGCTAATAACTGTACCAGTCTTTATTCCCTCCACAAAAAATGCATGTGACACAGAAATAACATATTGATTTAAATTGTTTTACTATAAAACAGTATTCAACATTTGAGACAGCAAAGCCCATCTACAAGCCCCTCCTGGGATGTCCTTGCTGTCTCTGAAACTGTTGCTCCCACATCCAGGACATGCTGTACTGCACTGTCCTGTGAGCTGCCTAGATCCTTGATATTGGCCCGGAAATCTTCATCGGGTATTATTGGTGGTTCCATAGTAGGCCCTCCTCAGTACCCATCTGGTCATGGTTCATTGCAGCTACTGTCCTCAGTGCAAATGTGATCATGTCAGTGGTCCTGTGGCAAACCTGTTTGTATACCCTGCTGTGGCCACCCATGCCATTCAGATCAGCAACTATCCATTTCCAAATTTGTATCCCGCATGCTGTATCTCCCCATCCCCTTTCCAGCAGAAAAGCACCATGTTGTCTAAAGGCATCTACTATAACCAGGTTCTTGGCATTGGTGGAGAGGGTTTTCCAGTGATTGACATGCCTGGGTGGCAAACGTCTAGGTGTCCTACAAGACAACCGAAGGATAATAGACATAAGTATCACATAAGTAAGGATTGCTTATTTCCAGAGAAAAAAGAAAAGGTAGCTAGTCAGTATTACCCCCTGGAGAAACATACAACAGTCTACAGATGTGAAATATGAACAACAGGCAGGATGTAAAACAAGGAGAGTAATTGGAACAACATATTCTTATTTGCGCCATAATAGTAACTAACCTTTGCTCCCACCACCACAGAAGAACAGTCTATCCTTGTTTGTGCCATAACAGTAACTCACCTTTGCTCCCCCACCTACAAATGAACAGTCCATCCTTATTTGTGCCATAACAGTAACCCATCTTTGCTTCAACCACCCCAAAAAAGAACAGTATCTCCTTGTTTATGCAATAGCAGTAACTCACCTTTGCTTCCCCCACCCACAAAAGAACAGTTTATCCTTGTCTGTGCCATAACAGTAACTTGCCTTTACCACCCCCTGCAAATGAATAGGAAAATTAAACATTTTGCTAACAAACCATATTTGAAATGCTAAAAGTTCTATCAAAGGAACTGTCCCTGAAGCATTTGTACATATTTATCACAATGCATTCCATTTTCATGTATTGGCAATTATGTATTGTTTAGAAATGGCTTGGGAACATGCCCATACCATTAGTACACATCTAAGTAATGCATACAGATAAAAGTGTAAAATCCTGTAGCACAAGCAGAGAGTACAATATAAGATTTTAGTTGGAGGTTGTGGGTTCAAAGACCACAGTTCCCATCAATATAATACTGTTAATGTTTTAATTATCTGTAACTTAAAGGTTTAAAGTAAAAGCTCTATACCAGTGGCACACACTCTGCTGTAAATTGTAATCTGTATAACTGAAACATGAATATGTGGAATATATGCAAATGAAGGAGTATTTGCTGCAATCTGTAGTATAGTGTGCATCTGTTAGGAGGTGGGAGTTTTAAAAGTAAGGTCAAGATAATAGAGTCAAAAAATTGCATTAATGCATTGCATGTCACATATGAAGGTACTAATCATATCTTTTTTTTTTCATTCACCTCAACCCGTATCTCTCATTTTTTTTCTTTTTTTTTTTTTTGTTGTATTTTATTATGTGTCATCAAAATGTGTCCATGTGGGCCACATCACTAAAACATCACAGCACAAAGGAGTAGGCCTGCCTTCAGTTTCCTCCTGCCTCCCTCCTCCGGCTCCAGCACCATTGCTCGGCATGTGTGGGAGCCAACCTGGCAGCACCAGCTTTGCTGCCAATGCACTACCTGCTCCTCAGGTAGCCCTGCCCCTTTGGCCAGTCATCTGGTAGTAGTAGCAGAGATGGTGATTTTATCACCTGCACAGGGATGCCAGTGATGGTGCATATGGTTGTGTACCACACTGTTGGTGCATGCCTATGCTGGCTGTGGACCTGCTTTCCCTCATTTTGCACAGTAGTAGTAGGAGGAGAAGGTGATGGCAAGTGCACTGGCTGCAGGCAGAGTGAGGTGACAGTGATGACAGTCCAGTGGGTGAGGACTCGATTCCCACTCTCACCCAGCTTGATGACCATGGGCTCTGGATGTCCCCACCCACACTACAATCATGGTGTCCCACCAACTTTTGTATCCATCATGGTCCCTGTCTCTTATGTTGTTTGTCTTGTCTGCCTGAAATTACTTCCTCACCTGTGCCCTCATGGGAGGAAGGTACAGTTTGGACTAATCTAGCTAGAGTTACTGTTGCAGGGCTTTGTTTAGGGCTTTTTTATTGGATAATTTCAACTTTGGCTGTTTCCTCTTGTTCTTCTTTAATAAGCCTGTGTTTGAGCCAGTTTGTGCTTGTTTGCTTAAAGCTGAAGTGAGTTAGGCCTTTTGCCCTTCCTCTACTGTTTTCCAAATATCTGCTGAGAGATTACAAAAGATTAGTGATCATTTTCTACTTTTTTCTGCATTTCTGATTAGCTAAGATAGTATTTGCTGCTTATTTGCTTGTCAAAACTGTACAACTTTGCTTTACTGCATTTTTAAGATTGGTAATTGAATTCTTCTTACAACTGTAATTACTGTTCATCTGCTTGTTTGTTCATTTTACTTGTTCGTTGCACTTGAAAAATGCTAGCATAGATTGGGTTCAGGTTTTTGCAATCTAGTACTGTCTGTGATGTTTGGAGCTTGTAAAAAAAGTTAATCTTTTGCCTAGAGAGACCCCCTCTGTGCCCTTGTGGGAGGAAGGTACAGTTTGGACTGATCTAGCTAGAGTTACTGTTGCAGGGATCTGTTTAGGGTTTTTTGATTGGATAATATTAACGTTGACTGTTTTCTGCTTTAACTCATTTAATTGCACCAACAATTCCAAAACCATGCTATTTACAAGGTTTTAAAAGATTTCATGTTAAAGCTTGCACAATACCAAACTGGACTGCATTAATATTTGACATCTGTCTAATGCAGGTAAATAGATATTAACTGTTGCTTTATGATAATTTATATAGATATAATTTTCACATTTTTCCAAATACCTCAACAATGAGCAACACAGACAGAACTCCTTAGCCTCATATGAAACATCTTAGCTAGATAAATAAAATGCTGCTAACATTATGTATGTAACTTGAGTGGGTATTGAGATATTGTAAGTTGTTTACAAAAAATTACAAATGTAATAGTTACTGTGTTTACTGTGACTTATAAAATTCAGGTTAAGTCATAGGACCTAAAGAATACTACCACTATAAAAATAGTTTGAGCTGAAGAGTTTGCCATTTATGCTTCTTTTATAATGCCTATGGTTCCATAGATATGAATATTTTTTGAAATATGAGGACATCATTTGATTTTGTGAAAAGGCTTAGGCTCCACCCAGTGAAAGTTATAGTGCAAACTTTCTGAACTCTATTGGAGTGAATGCATTAATAAGCCTGTGTTTGAACCAGTTTGTGCTTGTTTGCTCAAAGCTGCAGTGAGTTAGGCCTTCTGTCCTTGCTCTGCTTTGTTCTAAATACCTGCTGAGAAACTGCAAACGATAGGTGCTTATTTTCAATTGTTTTCTGCACTTCTGATTAACTAAAACAATAGTTGCTGCATATCTGTTTGTTTAAACTGTACAACTATATTTTATTGCATTTTTGAGATTGTCTGATAATTGAATTCATGTTTCAACTGTAATCACTGTTCATCTGATTGCTCATTTTACTTGTTTGTTGCATTTGAAAAACATTAGTCTAGACTAGGTTCAGGGTTTGGCTGAATCTAGTACTGTTTATGACCTTTGGAGCGTGTAAAATAGTTAATATTTTTTTCAGGAGTGCCCCTTCTGTGCCCTAGTGAGAGGAAGGTACAGTTTGGATTGATCTAGCTAAAGTTAGTCTTGCAACTCTCTGCTTAGGATGTTTTGATTAGATAATTTGAACTTTGAATGTTTCCTATTTTTCTGCTTCAAAAAGCCTGTATTTGAAATGGTTTGTGCTTGTTTGCACATGTTTGCGCATCACATAGCATTGTACACTACTTCGCAGAGGGATTGCTAGTTACAGATGCATGCTCTCTAGCCTCACAAATATTACCTAAACCAGAGCTCTTTGCAGCCAAACCTACTAATATCTGCCCCTGTTGTATTCCCTCTTCAACTGTTATAGCCAGACCAAGATTATTCCTAGAACCATGAACTGTCAGTTTCCCTCCTTTTCTCCTACCAGCCTGGTTGATATGGGTCTACTGAGGCAGTGTAGCAACTACCTCATTTACACTGATGATGCCCTACTTCTAAATCATTCCTGTACTATTTGTGAGAGATGCAGCTACATTATGAATCTGGAATCACAGCTCTCTTGCACAACAGATAGCAATACAGAGCAGGTTGTCAGCCCACCTACCACAACTTCTACTCATGACACACAGCATACACATAAACCAACATATGCAGAGGTACTTGCAACATATCTGTCTAAACACCAGAGACCTCCAAAACACATACATAGTAAACCAACCATAACAACCAAAGCACACAATACACATAATGACACAAGCACAAGTGTCCCACCATCAAAGCCCATAAGGAAACTCATATCCACACCAAATATCTTAGCCAATGGACACTTTATAGTGAGACACACAGACTCCGCCTCACCAGGCTGAACAAGGACAAAGTCACTGTTAGCTGTCTTTCTGGTGCCAGGATTCGTCAAATCATGCAGGCACTCCAGTCTCTCAACAACAAGTACTGTTATGATTGGGTTATAGTATATATTGGTGTGAACGACTTGAGATGTACCTCCCTGGACTACATGAAGAGAGACATGACTGAGCTCTCTGATAATGTGTCACAGACAGATATGTCACTAGCCTGGAGCAGTATATTACCCTCACCTAGTTTGATACTCCAGCATAAACAGAATTTCATTGACTTCAATAATTAGCTTAGTTTCTGGTGTCATTCTAAGGGGATCCAGTTTCTGTAAGACTGGGATGACATAATCAATAGTCCTAGATGCTTTGCCAAAGATAGTCTTCATCTATCACCCCTTGGATTTTGGCTACTGACAAAGGCTCCTGCCACCCCATAGTGCCTTTTTAGGTAATGCCATAAGGTCAAAATTCCCCAACATAAAATTTTAATCAAAAAACAACCTCAAGTTTATGCTGCTAAATGCTAGAAGTCTTAGCATGAAACTGCACTCCTTGGTAGCAGTCCTCACATCTGTGCAGTCAGAGAGACCTGGTTCAAGGCAATGGAGAGCACCCCAACCATACCATGTTACACCTCCTACCACATGTTCAGACCATGAACAGAAGGCATGAAAACTAAAGGAGACAGTGTATCAATATTCATTATAAATAAACCTCCAGATTGATTAAGCACTATGATTCCCTGGAGACACTTCAGGTCCAACTAACTGTTAGTAGGACACCTGTTCAAGTCATTGCTGGCTACAGGACCCTCTCCATGAATCAAGACACCCACTCTGCCTACTTGGATTTATTGGAATCCATCAAGATACATCCATTGACTGAGTAAATTACTCATGCTCAAACTCACTTGGCCAAAGGTTCCTCGAGTTCATTAACTTCAACACCCTAGACCAGCTGGTGTGCACCTCAACTAGATTTGACAACATCTTGGATTTGGTGCTTACCAATATGGGGGACTGCTGTAGCACCCCCACTGAGAGGTCTTCCCTTGTCAGATCTGACTACAAATCAGTCTCATTCAAAGTAACTATCACATTGGACCCCTCCCTAGCAGCAACTAAACCAAAACCTTATCCAAAGCAGATTATATCCTTCTATGGTATGATATAAATAGCTTCACTGCACCTCCCCCCTCAGATGGAACTGGCAACTACGACAAGTCCTACACCAATGCTTTTTACAAACACCTGTATGGCTGCATTGCTGTACCTGATAGGACCAAAATAAAATCTTCAAGGAAGAGCAGACCTGACTGATGGACAACTGCTATTAACAGGCTTTACAGGAAAAGGAAGAAATTGTCCAAAAGTAAGAGGGAGCATGCCCTAAACTGGAAACACTCATCCTCAGCTTAAACAAGCAAATGAGACTTCTTCTGAAGTCCTCCAAAGCAAACTACAAATCTAAATTAGCATCCTCAACTAAGGACAACCATAAGGCATTCTTTAATTACATCCATAACCTAAAAAAGTAAGACCCAGATTTCCGCGGAACTGGTAGTTAATGATACCACATACACTGAGCCTGTGGACATAGCAAACCTGTTAGCAGACAGATTCTATGAAAACTTCACTCCCCTGTGTCCACCACACATACCCCATGACATTCCTTCCACCTGTCTCCACCTTGTATCTCTAGAGAGCAGGTCATAAATGCCCTCTCTAAGGCCAAAAACACAGCATCTGTAGGAACCTGATAAGATCCCAGGCTGCATCCTACATGGGCTCCAACAAGAATTAAAAACACCATTGTGTACTATTTTCAATCATAGTCTAAGCACCAGCTTCATCCCAGCTGAATGGAAAATGGCCACCGTTATCCACTTGTAAAAGGGTAGTGCATACAGAACTATAGACCTATTAGCCTGATTAGCTTTATCTGCAAGGCCATGGAGTGAATCATGGACCTTATCAACAAACATATAGGTAATCAACAAATACTTGATCCTATTCAGTTTAGATTTGTCAAAGGGAGATCATGCCTGTTAAAACTGGTGGACTTTTCTGAGACAGTCACCAAAGCCCTGGATGAGGAGAAAACTGTGCATACAGCCTGCATGGACTTGGACAAGGCTTTTGACACTATCCCTCACTCAGGCATTATTGACATACTCACCCAGCTGGTTATCAACCCTCATATCATTAGGTGGGTCACTAATTGGCTCACTGATAGAACCCATACAGTAAAAATAGGGGAATCCCCCTCCAACAGCAGACTGGTAACCAGTGGTGTTCCACAAGGATCAGTCTTGGGACCTCTACTGTTTGGAATATATTTCTCTGAAGTACAAGAAAAAACTAAAGGTCTGTGGCTGATAAAGTTTTCTGACAATGACAAACTGGGAGCGGTCATAGACTCCCCAAACAATGTGAACATCCTACAAAAGGGTCTTACACAAACAAATGATTGGTGCCAAAGTCACAGCCTTAAATTCACTACAAAAATGTATTATTATCCCTTTTGGTAAGGGCGATGTTCCTGCTAACTACCACATCAACAGACACACCCTAATCAAGCACTCAGTAGTTAGTGACCTGGGCACACAGGTTGACAGCAACCTTACCTTTCATCACTATGTCTCCAGTGGTAAGAAGGGCATTCTATATAGCTTACCTCATAAGTAAGGGCATTGGTTTCAGAAAAAAAAGAAGTTATAACCTCCCTGTACTCTTCCCTCATCAGGCCAATAATTGAGTACAACACCCTTTTTGGTATGTACATTTCCAGGCATCTCCATCAATTGGAGAGACCACAAAAGTTCCTCACAAGGCGAATTCAAAGTGTTCAGCATCTGTCCAATGTGGATCAGCTGAAATCACTGTAACTTTACTTCGTTTCATACAGACTTCTCAGAAGCAATCTGTGACTTGAGTATAAGACAGTCTCTGACTCTGCTTTATTGGAAAAGCTGCATATTCGTAAGTCCAATGGCTCACAGGTTACTTCCTCTAAAGACCTTAACCTGACGTGTGACATTAATAGAACCTGCTGGAAGGACAGATTTTTTCCCAGAGGTTATTGTACCTGTGGAACAGAATCCAAATTCATTTCAAGCAGAGAACCTCCTTGGCACTCTTCAAAAGTGATCTGGATGATTGGATGGGTAACCATAAATTCACCCCAGGGGTTCCACCTGTGTCTCTCTTGGACAGTGGCAATAGGTGCTGATCATGGAAACAAGGGCCCTAGGGCCATTAGCCTAGTAACTTCCTATGATCCTGTGAACTTACCTGAACCAAACATACCTACCCCTTCCCCAACATTCCAATCTCTCTCAAGAAAAAAATGGGCACCTGTCCCACAAGAAAAAAACAAACAAAAACATACAAAAAAATCTTCCCATACATTTCCACTTCCATTTTGCAAATGTGTCTTCTTGACACACTTCATTCGGTCCAATTGGCTATACAACATGAGTGCGTTGTGGTCACCCCTCTCCCTGGAGGTGACAGTCTAAATTCAGTTAATATTTTGTAAATATGTTCACTTTATACTGTAGAAATGGATGCCTATGGTTCTTTTCTACCTCCCTCCTGCACATTCCTGCCCTGCTTTCCCTTTGTTCTTCCACCTGTTTGCTCCCCATTTCACCACTGTTCTATCTTCCCCAATTCTTTCCTTTAATGAATAATTGAGTGATGGCACACATTGCACACCAACATTCAGCAAGAGCAATGCAAAAGTAGTAAAAAGCATGACATACAGCTTTATTCGAACCCAGTATCATCTGGCCCCAAAAAAGAATGTATCACTGCATTAAATGCATTAATATGCACTTCCACAGTCAGTTAAGTAGCAAGTATATTCCAGAGACGCAATACTAACTGTCAGACTTTGTTCTTCCCCCTGCTTGCTCCACATTTCACTGCTTTCCTATCTACCCCATTTTAACACCATTAATCTGGTAAAAAAATGGAATCTCACTCCACATCCATGAGTAGCAAAAAAAGCAATGGATCTCTTCACTTTTTGAGCTCCATATTTGCGAAGAGGTGCACATTCCACACCAATTCACAGAGATGGTAAGCAGCGGCAAAAGGCTGTGGTTATCTCTGCCCAATGCCACTTAACCCCATTGTGCTATGCCAACACACAGCAGCACATCTTGATTAAACAGCTCATGTCATTGCATTATCACTCTGTAATGAAAAGTATTTTAAAGTATGATGTACACCTTGACTTGAACCCAATACCATCTGGGCCAAAAAAGGAATGTATCAATGCATTAACACATGGTGCCACAGTATCAGTTAAGCAGCAGATGTATTTCATAGACTCACTACTAACTGTCAGGCTTTAACAATGCATCTCCATTTGCGCTTTACTGTCCATTTCCTGCACATGTGAAAACATTACAAACTGAGGGCCTATCGAACGGTATGTCACGCATTTACAATACATCTATGTGTTTGCACCCCGCAAGTACTGCAATCCAGGGATCCCAGCATTTTTTCTGCACATATATCAACCACACTGCAAAATGTAATATCAAATGTTGTGAGATATGCAATACACATCAATCTGGTAACATACAGAACTACAATTCAATGCACCTAAAAAGCCTTCTCTGCAAGGCTAGAGCAGTAATCAGCATGGACCATGTCTACAGGGACATATGTGACCTTAAACACACTTGACCCTACCCATTTTGGTTTTGTCAAGTGTAGATCTTGCTTATTGATCCATGTGGGCTTCTTGGATACTGACCCCAAAAAACTAGATGAGGGATAACAGGACACAACTCCTATGTTGAGTTATCCAAGGCCTTTGACACTATCACCCATTCATGTCATAGTGAAGATCTCCCATCTGGGAATTAGGCTTTACAGCAATAGATGGAAACCCGACTTCCTCAATGACAGAACACACACTCTCAAAGTTGGGAACTACATCTTCATCACCAGCCCACTCACCAGTAGAATACCACACAGATCTGTGCTGTGCCCTCAACTATTTGGAAAATACTTCCCTGAAGCACAGGCCACAGTCAATGGCCTGTGCTTTACCAAGTTTGTGGATGACTGTTAACTGGATACACTCATACAGAGACGCCCAGTGAAGGTAACATATTACAGAAGAGGCTGTCACAGTAATGATTGGTGCCAAACTCACAGACTGAATCTTAAAGCATGCAATGACTCATTATCCCCTTTGTCAATGACACATCCCTGCTAATTATGATATACATAGAACCCCCCCTAAGCTCAAACACAATGTTGTTTGACTTGGGAACACTTGTTGATAGCAATCTACACTTTTGTCACTATGTGCCCATAGTGGTGACACACATTCTGCATTGCACACATCATACATATGGACATCACATCCAAGACCAGGCTAGTCATACCTCTCCTGTACTCTACCCTTATCACTCTAATAATGGACTGCAATGCTCACATCTGTCTGTACCTCACTAGACATCTACAGCAATTGGAGAAAACACAGAGTTCTGCCTGGAAGAATCCTAGGCCACCAAACATGACGTATACAGAAAGGCTGACATACCTTTCACTGTACTTTGTATCATGCAGGCTGCTGAAAGGTGACTGTGACTGCCGGGTAGAGTAGTCTCAGACCCTGCCCTTCTGGTAATGATAGATATCTGAAATTCAAATGGGACAATAATAATTTGTCCCAGGGTTCTCAACCGAGTCTGTGACATAAACAGAACATGCTGGGGCAACAGATATATCCCACAGTGATTCACACTGCTCTGTAATAGGCTACCACTGCATGTCAAACAGTGCTCCACAATGCCCTTGTTCAAATGCAACCATGAGTACTGATTGGGTGATTGTAAAATCACCTCTGGGCTGGCACATATGTTCCTCATGGATAGGGCCAGTTGGAGCTGCTTACAAGCTCACTCTGCTAAACACGACCAGCCAACTAAGCTCAATAAGGGTACTTGTATTTTTACACAGCTAGGCTTACTTGTGTTTTTAGACAGCTAGGCTTCTATACACCCTAGTGCTATTAGACTAGTGGCCTTATATGAACCTATGATGGTATGTTCCTATGCAGGCCTCCCAACCTTTTGTCTCCCACATGACCTGATGAGGTCATCTACAATAAGTTCAATTGTACTCCTGTATAAATCAAACTTGTGTCCTGTTGCTGTATAAAGTACTATGTTCTGTAGACTGTGTACTTAGATAGGTACAGGTTCTGTTCTCACTGCTTTGACTTAGTGTGTGTGTGTGCATGTGTGTGTGTGTGTGTGTGTGTGTGTGTGTGTGTGTGTGTGTGTGTGTGTGTGTGTGTGTGTGTGTGTGTGTGTGTGTGTGTGTGTGTGTGTGTATGTGTCTAGACAGCAAAGCAGACGTGTGTATCCTACAGGTACTTCTTTAAGGACATGGATTGCTAGTATTTTGATACTTGCACATGCCTATACATCCATTTCATGCAGACCCCCCAACCCGTTGTCTCCCACATGGTCTGCTGATGTACTGGGTTCTGTAGTCTGTGTAGTAAAATAGGTAAGGATTCGATTCTCACTGCAGCCAAGTGTGTGTGTGTGTGTGTGTGTGTGTGTGTGTGTGTGTGTGTGTGTGTGTGTGTGTGTGTGTGTGTGTGTGTGTGTGTGTGTGTGTGTGTGTGTGTGTGTGTGTGTGTGTGTGTCTGTGTGTGTAAGCTCATGCTTGACATTACAGAGAGCATTATATTCCAGCATGTGAAACACTGTTATCTTCATATCAACAGACACTACTGATGCCATCAGCTATACATTACTGTCTGACACACTCCAAGCTGGACTTGAGCAGCTGTCCTGCTTGTGTAAAATACTTGATTCTGTAGTCGGTGTAATTAGATGGGTAAGGGTTCTAATCTCACTGCAGTCTACAGGGTGTGTGTGCATATGTGTGTGTGAGGTGTTGCTTGACATTACAGAGAGCAGTTTCCACCATCATGTGGGACACTATGTTCTCCTCAACAGACACTGCTCATGTCATCAGCTATAAAGTGTTGTCTGAAACACTCCAAGTTGTATTTGAGCTGTGATACTTGCATAATATACTGGGTTCTGTAGACTGTGTACATAGGTACAGTTTCTGTTCTCACTGCATTTGACTTGGTGTGTGTGTGTGTGTGTGTGTGTCTAGACAGCAGAGCAGAAGTGTGTATCCTGCAGTTATTTCTCTAATGACATGGATTACTAGTATTTTGATACTTGCACATGTCTACACATGCATTTCATGCAGACCTCCCAAAACATTGTCTCCCACATGGCCTGCTGATGTACTGGGATCTATAGTCTGTGTACTTGATAGGTAGGGGTTCTATTGTCAATGTAGTCAAGTGTGTGTGTGTGTGTGTGTGTGTGTGTGTGTGTGTGTGTGTGTGTGTCTGTGTGTGTGAATGTGTGTAAGTTCATGCTTGACATTACAGAGAGCATTATACACCAACATGTGGGACACTGTTATCTGCTCCTCAACAGACACTGGTCATGTCCTCAGCTATAAAGTGTTGTCTGAAACACTCCAAGTTGTACTTGATCTCTGATGCTTGTGGAAAGTACTGGGTTCTGTAGACTATGTACTTAGATAGGTAAAGGTTCTGTTCTCATTACATTTGACTAGGTGTGTGTGTGTGTCTAGACAACACAGCAGAAGTATGTATCCTACAGTTGCTTCTGTAATGACATGGATTGCTAATATTTTGAAATTGCACATGTTTACACATCCATTTCATGCAGAACCCCCAACCCGTTGTCTCCCACATGCCTGCTGATGTACTAGGTTCTGTAGTCTGTGTAGATAAATAGGTAGGGATTCTATTCTCACTGCAGTCAAGTGTGTGCTTGTGTGTGTGTGTGTGTGTGTGTGTGTGTGTGTGTGTGTGTGTGTGTGTGTGTGTGCGTGTGTGTGTGTGTGTGTGTGTGTGTGTGTGTGTGTGTGTGTGTGTGTGTGTAAGCTCATGCTTGACATTACAGAGAGCATTATACTACAGCATGTAAGAAACTGTTATCTTCTTATCAACGAACGCTGCTGAAGTCATCAGTTATAAGTTGCTGTCTGGCACAGTCCAAGCTGGACTTGAGCTGTGGCGCATGCATAAAATACTTGATTCTGCAGTCTGTGCAGTTAGATACGTAGGGGTTCTATTCTGACTCCAGTCAACTGTGTGTGTGTGAGCTATTGCTAAACATTAAAGAGCATTTTATGCCATCATGTAGGCACTGCTATCTTCTCCTCAACAGACATTGTTGATGTCATCAGCTGTACGTCATCTGAAACACTCCAAGTTTTACTTGAGCTGCGATGCTTGCATAAAGTACTGTGTTCTGTAGTCTGAGCAATTAGATCAGTAAGGGCTCTATTCTCACTGCAGTCAACTGTGTGCATGTGTGTGTGTGTGTGTGTGTGTGTGTGTGTGTGTGTGTGTGTGTGAGAGAGAGAGAGAGAGAGAGAGAGAGAGAGCTGTTGCTTGACATTACAGACAGCATTTTACACCAGCATGTGGGACAATGTTATATTCTTTTCAAAGGACAATGCCGGTGTCATCAGCTATATCACATTTTTGGATATACAGTACTCCCATCAGGTCAGGGTCAGAGACTGGCATGGAGGTCAGGCAGAAGTCACCTCATCCTATACAATAAAAATTACAGTACATGGCTTTTAATCTATCTACATACATGATGACATGTTTTGTAGGCCCTGTGTTATCTTGCTGAGAAAGCCTTGTGGTCTTTCCAGCTGCTACATGTGTCTGGTGAGGAACATGTAAAAAAAGAGCATTACAGTCCATTTGTGTTATAATGATGTTTGACTACAGTGCTGTCATACAGTCCTAAGATGTGAATATGATGGCATGACTTATAATGTGCACAACATAGGCTTTCAATAGCAGTGTGGACACTTGGTGGTTGATGTTCAGATTGCTATCTACATATATTCCCAGTGCTTGCATTACTGAATTTCTCCATAGCAGGATTGCTGTGATTAACATGAAACTCCAGTGTTCAGATGGTCAATATTACAAACACACATTTCTGCATTTATTTGTACATGTGCCATTGTTACCATTCAGTTGTGTATGTTAGCTCCTCCTGTTATTTTATCACCATTTCTGGACTCAATGATTGCACACAATATGCAAGAATCATCAAACTCAGTAAGTCAAAGGCCACATACTTTAGCCTGAACCCTCAAGAAATACATTTCAAACAGTGAAGGGCCAAACACTGATAACTGGAGTTTGACAGTGGTGACAGCTGTACTGGTACAAGTTGATTCACCAAATTTCACATGATGTGTTTTGTCAGTGAGCCAATTGGTTGACCATCAACTGATATAAGATTTAATCCCCAACTTGTGGATTTTCTCAGTGATACATGCTTGTGTGATTGTGTCTAAACCCTAGGCCAGATCACAATAGGCAGTATTCATTGTCTTACCTTCATCCAGGCCTATCGCACAGAATCAAAGGGCTGTGACAACATCACAGATCACCTATGGCATGACTCAGCACATACACCTTCCTGATACCCTTCATACAGCATATGTCCCCGTACAAGGGTGTACATCAACATGCATCCACCTGCGTTGGGGGGACAGCACCTGATGCATGCATGTTTAGAGATGTTCTAACTCTCCTCAACTGTGAGGTAGACCACGTGTCTTCATGGACCCCTTCTATATGTACACTAGTAATATTCCAGATATGTGCAACAGACCTGTGTTGGTTTTTAATGCTATATCAGATCCATTACATCTGATAGATCTCCTCAAACAGGTCATCAAGGCACTCATGATAACAACAGCATCATCGTGTGGAACTTGACAAGATCAAGGCATTTGACACAAATCCACACTGAGGTATTCAATCAACACTGTCATATGTGGCCATAAACAGCTATATCACCAAATAGGTAGACCAGTGTTTGACATATGTGGCATCTCACTATGTTGAAATGTGTGACGTGACATATATCTCAGGTCCAGTGATCAGGTCAGTACATCAGGGATGTCTGCTAGGCCCTTTCCAGCCCAGTAGTTAAGTGATGGAAATCACAGATAACATACACATGCTGTGTCCAAACGGCTGCCTGAAGGACTGAAGCTTGTATGCAATCATTGACTCCAACTGTGATATTAATGTAATGCAGACAATATCGACACATACCAAAAACTGCTGCCACAGCCATGGCAACACCTGCAGTGGCAAAAAATACAGAGGGATTTGTTGAATCAGGAAACAGACACACTACCCATGTATAATGTGGACACCATACCCTATAATCAGACCAATAGAAATGTGACCTGTGTCCTGGGGTACAAAATAAGTGGTACATCCACCAGCATGTGGTCATAATGCTGACTACTCCCTTGAATGTAACACTACTGGGTATGTGAAGGACATGCATATCAGAGGCCAGAATAACTTCATGGTTCCCAGCCTTCGTCACACCAATAACTGTACAATGGACCCTTCTTCCTGCACCTCTCTATACATCTTCCAGTGATGTGTAACTGAAGTGTGCCACCTTTGTCACAGTATGCTGTCACACAGCTTATTGGCCATACCTAGATATTCTTTCTGTGGGATATATATGACAGTCTGATGGTACAGAACACCAGTCAATTATTACACCAGATGCATATGTGCTACATGTTCTGCTTATGCACACACTACATACATAGGTGTTTGACAACATTGTGTGTGTGTGTGTGTGTGTGCGTGTGTGTGCGTGTGTGTGTGTGTGTGTGTGTGTGTGTGTATGTGTGTGTGTGTGTGTGTGTGTGTGTGTGTGTGTGTGTGTGTGTGTGTGTGTGTGTGTGTGCATCACATATGTTATGTTACTAGTGGTATTATTCTAATATTGTCCATGAGTGTGGTTGGTTATTGTAATGTTTTCCATGCTCCTTTACCTATGGCCACCTTGCTGGAGACCTCTACTGAGAGTACACTCATACTCAGCCATATCAGTTTGCACAGCTTTACAATATGCACCATACCCCAATTGTATGCCCAATCCCTGATAGATGGCCTCTGCATTATTTATGTAAGGATGCTTATCTCACACAGATATCCTCCCCATTTTAATTTACAGTCCATGCTGTACCATGTAGATATGTGCTTGGTGTTGCTGCTACAACTATCTTCCATTGACATGCCCTTCTCAGATATACATTAGGGAGTTTCACCTGTTCTCTTTCCCTGTGTTCATTTCTACAATTCATCTGTGTGTCCTTATTCAATATACACAATTCCCGAGTCATCATTTTGCATGGCAGTCCCATGTCCTGTTACAGATCATTAACACAGCTTCAGCACAGAATGCCAGTAATGGAATATCACAATACTCTGCAATGTAGTTACACTGTCCTGTACTGTATTTGGGCCACATACCTCACATTCATAACTCTCAACTGTACAGATATTCCCAGGATGTGCCGATGCTTTCCTTATCAAATCTGTACCTTTCCACCATATCACTGGGATGATTTCTGCACTGATATGATTCAATATTACATACATTTGAGTGGATTCTTCTCAACTGTCCTGATTTGTGTTGAATGTCCAGATTTTGTCTCATATTTATGATCTTTTCCTCATTACATTTTTTTCTGGCAAATCATTGGCATGTCATTGCAGAGTGAAGTCAGAAACTGTTGAGTAACATTTGAGTTTCAAACTTCATGCTGTTCTGGCATTTCATGCTAATGTACAACCTATTTAGTGTATCAGCTTTCTAAGTTTGGAAGTGCGATATTAAATATATGTCCCTATTTTTGGACCTTTGTCCCCCCACTATGTATGCCTTTGTCCCCATATCATGCTCAAAGGGGGTGACAGGCATGTTTGAGTTTTATTCTACCACATGTGTATGTAACATCTATAGCAAATATGTCCCTATTTCTGGTTAAATGTCCCTGCATTATGTTGGCCTTTGTGGAGATATGCTGAATTAACAGAGCTATGGCTATCTGTGAAGCCCTGGTGGTTATTGTGGCATTTCACACAAATCTGTGGACTGTAGGTGCTCTGTTTTACAGGGAATTGATATCCATATTTGCTTACATGATTTCCTGTCTGACAATACTATTGCCACCATGAAACCTAGCTTAGGTGCATTGTGCCTCATTAATATGCATTGCGCATTGCCGCATGCTGTGCTCCATCATGTTAAGATGTAAACCTCTGTGTAGGCTCTTCGTGAAGCCTTAACAGAGTTTATTGAATCCAGGGGTGGATGTCCCACAGGGTCTGTCCTAGGTCCATGCATTTTAGGCTGTATCTTTCTGATCTAGCTTTTTCATCTGCAGTGACCTATAGAATGCATGCAGATGATATGAAAATGGGTAAACAGATTATATCTGCTATAGACAGGCCACATATGGAAAAGAAACTGAATGACCTGACCACTTGGGAAAAGGAAAATAATATGCTGATAAATATATAAAAAACTAAGCATATGAAATTTGTGAGACATAGATTCAAGGGTGAATATTTAATACAGCACAAAGTGATCAAAATCATAGATTTTTGAAGGACCTGCTTATATGAGTAGATCCAGCTTTGACCTTCTCTGATCATATTGAGCAATTGGCTATAAATAGCTATAAAACTATAAGATGTGCAGAAGTATCGATAAAGTCTAGGATATCAGTAATTGGGAAATTATTGTTTATGAGCTGCATAAGAACCAAACTAAAGTATGGAATAATAATGCAAAAACTTTATAAGAAAACTAGCATGAGTAAATTGGAAAGAGTATAGGAAAAATATGCCAAGGGATTCCATGGATAACAAAAGTGAATAAAAATGCTGTTGTTTAACTGTTGTTAGTGTTGTTTTCTATTGTTTACTACTATAATGCTAGTTTTATTTCTATTGTTTGCTCTGATTGTCTACTACTGTAATGTTTTATTGGACTATCTGGAGCTTTTCTCCTCGGGTCTCCACTGAAAATGGGACAAAATCCCAGTTGGACTAACCCGGTTAACAAATGTCAATAACTAAATAAATAAATAAAATGATGCAGGGATTAAATATCTGAACTTGTACAGGGTTTCATATTGGTATATAAAAGGAAATCTTATTCAGGTATATATGGCATTTAAACAAAAATGACCCCAGAAAATGTTTGTGGTTATCAAAGCGTTGCAGAGAATCATCAAACAACCTATGTAGGAGAGTAAATAGGAATGAGAGATGTACTAACTAGTTCTTTGAATTAGTGCCAGATGCTTGGAATAGACTATAAAGACAAATCAAAGCAAATGCTAGTTTAGATATTCTTAGAAGAAACTTGGACACTTATTATGGGAATGATTGTTTTGGGATATTGGCAGTCTAGAAGGGCATTATTGCCCATGCCTGAAATATTAGTCATAATGTACACATGTATGCATGTATACACACACACACACACACACACACACACACACACACACACACACACACACACACACACGTACACTCAAAACATTCCACATATTGTGAGGCTGTGGTATAACATCATGGACCAGATTCCATAAAGTTTGTAGATTTCTGCACAGTATGCCAATGTTAGTTCTAAACCTGCAGCTAATGTAATATGTAAATGTGCCACAATAAACTCAGAAGACCTCAGCACACAAAGGACTACCACAGAAGCAATGGTGCAGTAAATAAACAAGTAATCAGTAAGTAATGAGTACTTCACAAAGCATATTGTACTTTAAGAAAGTTATAGAAAGATTATCATAATTCAAGCATCCTGACATATGTATTACGGATTGCTGCCAATAATGTTAAAGATAACTACAGATATAACTAACTCTGGTATGATACCAAAAAATGTCAACTATCTCAATGTAAGCTGCATAGTCTTCATAATTAATATTTTCAGAAATATGTCCAGAAACATTACATACATCTACAAATATTTCCATTATTCATTCACTAACAAAATATACTTATTTCAAAGCTCCATGCCATTTGTAGCACATATCCTGGGATTCAGCAAACATCCATGCAAGAATAGCTTATTCTTGCATGGAAGGGACCATTATCATGCAGCACGGCAGCATGCCATGCATATTCATAAGTCGTGCTGCCATGCTCTAATACGGACATGGTTCTGTGTACTAGCGCAGGGGGAGTGTCTGAGAGCAGTGCTCTTACAATACATACTCCCCATGCACTCCATAATTGCCGTACAACAATGTAAAGTTATTGAGAGTGTCCACGGACACCATTACCTCTCAACCTCAAAAGAAATATGGACAAAGCTATAGAAAAGGGACAAATAGGGAAAAATGTGAAATATTGCTCCCACAAATTTATAAAGTCAATAGAATTACAAGCTTTGCATTAGCATGAATTTTACAAAGGGTATGAAGTGTAAAACTCAAATGTCTGTCATTATTTTCTAACTGCAGTCTTTAATGCTTTGCCACTAATCTGCCAGAAAGCCACAATTGTAGAAAAATGGATCAAAAATGTAAGGCAAAAATTTGAACATACTGTGAAAATCTATACATTTGAGAGCTATGGTGGACACTGTTACGCTCCGTGGAGCATACCTCTCCAATGCAAAGCCTGTCATCACCATTTTAAAAGTACAACCCCCCACAGATAATTCTGCAGAAATCAATGTGTATACCCCTACATTAAAAAAATAAAACACAACCGTTTATTTTTTTTTTCATTCCACAATAAAGTTTAAGCATAGCTGAGCAGGTGTGTGCATCCAGCAGCTCTGCTCAGCCTAGCTTACACATTACAAGCAGCTAAATAGGAATATACTTCAAAAAGTAGCAATGTGGAAACAGTGAAGTGGTAAGATAGTTTGCTTTGCAAGAAGTCACTGCCAGTTCGATCACCACTGAAGCCAATTGACATTTTACATGTAAAAGCAGTACAGAATTTTTTTTTTATAATTAAGTAGTAAATAAAATATATTTGTTAACCTGAGTACTGTAGTAGGTCCAGATGTGTGGTGTCAGTGTAATAATGTTGTGAACCCCCCATATAAACACAACTGCCCCATACAGTATAGTCACACAAGAATAAATGTAATGAAAGCACATAGGGGGATGTCAGGTAAGGTAAACAAAATTGTAATATGTCAGGAATGATGAATCAATCCCAGACAGCTGATAGTCTATAAAATAAAACTTAAGTAATGCTAAGCATTGCACAGCTTTGCTTGCTGGGTGTAAGTATTGCTTAAATATGAATGCTAAGCAAGGAGTAGCCCATCTAAGTGGATTTGCCCATTGGTACTGAACCTGCCCCTTTAAGCACTGCCAACCTTAGCTAAGCAGGTTTGCCATATCGTAGCTTAGCTCAGCATATTCAAAACTATCCTATCACAGCAAAGTGTGGAAAATCAGATGAATTTAAACCTCACAGGTGGGAATACAGCTGATAACAGGTCATAGCTCCCCATTGTAGGCAGTATGGCTGGTGTTGGAGAGGGTATGCACTTTCAGGCACAGCACTGGGGCATACAGGAGTCCAAGGTCATGGTAAGTCTCCTTGTTAAAAACCATGACATGAGACTGCTGTAGGACCAGTACCAGGGCTCCCGATACAAAGTGAACGCCTGGGAAAGCCTTGCCCATGATCTCACCAGTGCCACTGGCATTCCTCAGACTGGTGAGCAGGTACTGCACTACTATGCCAACTTGAAGCAGAGGAAGAGGGAGGTCTTGGACCAGTGGGTCCAAGAAGCACAGCAGAGAGGTGATGTCTCAGGCATGTGTAAGTATTCATATCAATAACTGTTTACCAAAGTCCAGCCTGTGTATATGTTGGAGAGGTATGCATAAATGTTTCCCTATCTTCTTTACAGCTCCAGCTGAAAGGGCTGCAAACCAGGAAGCTCATACTAGCAGGTTGCAAAGGCTACTTTGTGAGGGTGGTGAGTAACAATCTAGCTGTAGTATTTATACCAAATAAATATAAAGGATTAGAATGTCACCTGGCAGTATTAAAAATGGGTGTGGTTTGTACTGAATAAACCAGACAATATTACAGTAATAGTCTCATAAAGGTTATATATAAATAAAACTGTAACTGCCTGCCAATAAAATTCAAAACCCTGGACTGGTTGTGTTTACTCTGGTATTGTATGACTTGAAATGTGTACAGGATATGCACAGAAACTATAGCTCTGAAAGCATTAAACAATCATGTCTCATCTGACAAAGTTAGTGCCTCTGTAAGACACGAGAATAACTGATATGAAATGTTTCATGCACCAAGATCTGATATCTGAATTGTAATGTTGTTTTAACCACTGTTTTCCACACTGTGCTATGTCAAAAGGTATGTATAAGAATGTATGTATAAGAATGTTGTAATTACAAAGTCAAGTTTGTACAACCAAGAGAAAATGAGACAGAAAACATGCAAGGGAAAAATAGCAGTTTCTCAATAGCTTGTTCTGATGAAACACAAACTTGTTGTATTTTTAGCAGAACACGAAACAAACTTGTAATAGGTCACATCCAAATCAAATTCCACTTGAGAAACAGTAACCAAACTCACTTTATTACGAATAGTCCATAAATGTATACATTGTTAACCTAGGTTTCATCCTACCATCAGGACATCTTCAGAACAATTAAACATGTGTAATACCTCCTTTTAAAAAATCTGTCTTTAATCCAATAAAAATCACATTCCCATTTCATGAACACTTAAAGAGACAATACTTAAAAACAAACTACCACATAATAAAACCACTGTCATTGAAATTACTAGACTAATATTCAACAATTACAATACAAAACTAAATAATGCATGTCTATGTAATTTTTTTTCAAAATGTTAAAATATTAAAAATATTGTGGTTAATATATTGTTAGGTGTTGTAATTAGCAATTTCACTTAATAAATGTGCCATCTACCTGCAAAAATAAATATTTCATCTACCTAAAAGATGTTTAAGTTTAAAAACTGGAGCAATGCTGATGGCATCATTGATGCCCGGGAAATGGTGTGCATCTAACATTAGTTACCATTTTAATTTACTTATGTCAAGATGCACAAACAAGATTTTACCTTGGGGATCTGATTTAATGTGCTGAATAACACAGAATTTAAATCTGTATTCTGGATGTTCACAAATATGTCTAGCTAAAGCGTTGACCACCCTAGAATGTTGAATATCCAATTGATGTTCATTAACTCGCTCTCTAAAATGCCTAGAAGTTTTTCAAACATAAAATGCAGGACAAAAGTCACACTTACTTTTATATACCACGTTTTGGATTTGACAGTTAAAATGCCCACTTATAACGATGGTGTTGGTATTAATCCTAATTTTGGGTCCTGTTTCTTCATAGGTTCATAGGTTCATAGGTAGGTAATAGGCTATCAGCCCAAGGGCCTACGTAAGCCTAGCCAACAAGGTTCCCTGGCTTACGCCACCCAAGAAAGTTATTTTCCTGTGGCACTGTCTAGCAGAAACATAGAAGTGATCCCCGGGGTGTATTTCCTATTTCCCATCCACTCATCAAGATTTTTTTTAAAGAGTGCTAAGGAAGAACTTTGCTTCACATAGATGGGTAGCCTGTTCCAGAGTATGGGAAATCTCTGGGACAGGAATCTATCCCTCCAGCATGTCCTGTTTATTGTGGTGACAAGGTTTAGGTCCCTAGAGCATGTAGCTCAGAGGGATTGGGATTTCTTTAGGTGTAGCATGTCCAACAGCTCTGGGTTTGACATAGCTTTATATGTTAGGCAGAGATCACCTCAGAGTAGGTGATATGCTATGGAGTAAAGCTGGAATTTTTTGAGGCGGTCAGTGTAGGGCATTTGTTTGAGGCCAGTAATTGTCTTTATGAGGTACTTCTGTGGCCTTTCCAGCTGCTGCAGATCTCTTGTGAGGTACATTCCAAAAGGGGCGTTATACTCTATAATGGGTCTAATGAGAGTCGAGTAGAGGAGAACAATGACCTCTTTTTTCCTGGATGAGAACCCTTTTATGATGAGGTGTGCCACATAGAAGGACTTCCTGCCTACTGTGGCAATGTGACTATCAAAGGAGAGACTACTGTCCACCTGGGTCCCAAGGTCTCTTATCATGCATTCGGTGTTAAGTAGATTGCTGCCTATGTGGTAGTTCACGGTACAGAGTTTTTACCAAAGGGGATGACACTGCTCTTTTTGGCATTGAGCTTGAGGCCATGGCTTTGACTCCAGACATCTGTCTCAGTGAGGCCCTTCTGTAGCATGCCCTCATCATTTGGGGACTTGACTATGGCTCCCAGTTTGCAGTCATCTGCAAACTTCATTAGCCAGAGGCCTTCTGTGTTAGCCTGTACTTCAGAGAAGTAGATACCAAACAGGAGAGGTCCAAGGATGGAACCCTGTGGTACTCCACTTGTCACTGCTTTGAGGTCAGATTTGGAGTCTGCAACTTTTACAGTGTGGGTTCTGTCAGTGAGCCAGTTGGCATCCAGTCTTGTGACATAGGGATTTATACCTAGTTTAGTGAGTTTAGCTATAATTCCAGAATGGGGGTTGGTGTCGAAAGCCTTGGTGAGGTCAAGATAGGCTGTGTGAACCACCTTACCCTCATCTACGGCTTTGGTGACTGCCTCAAAGAAGTCGATCAGGGTCAGGAGGCATGATCTGCCTTTCACAAACCCAAACTGTGTGGGATCCAGAGTTTGGAGGTTACCAATGTCTGTTTATGAGTTCCATGATGATACATTCCATGGCCTTGCAGACCAGGCTTGTCAGGCTAATAAGGTCGATAGTTCCCAGGATCGGTGGTGGCTCCCCCGTTGTGGAGTGGGATAACTGTTGCTGTGCACCATTCAGTGGGCATAAAGCCTGATGCAAGGCTATTATTGAACATGGTGATTAAGTGGGGAGCCAGTTCGTTCTGAAGTTCATGTAAAACGCAGCCTGGGATGTTGTCCGGTCCCATAGATGCTGTGTTTTTGGCTTTAGAGAGTGCAGCTTTTACCTGCATAGCTGTGATTATAAGGACTCTGCATTCTTCCTGTATAGATATGGGGCCTTTAGGGAGTGAGAGGGGGGTAAAGTTAGCACTGAACCTATCTGTCAGGATGTTAGCAATATCAGTTGGTTCTGTAATTTTCATGCCTTTGTGCTGTAACTCAGAGCAGAACTTGGTGTTGCCATTGAGATTCTTGACATAGCTATAGAATGCTTTGTGGTTGTCCTTGGAATTAGTGGTGATTTTGTTTTCATAGCTAGCTTTGGAGGATCTTATAAGGGATCTCAGCTTCTTACTGAGGCTGACCAGGGAGCTCCTCCACTCATGGGATTTTAATCTCTTTTGTAACAGTTTCTTCCTTCTGTTATACAGTTTGTTTATGGCAGGGGACCACCAGATTGACTTCCCTTTTTTGTAGGATAGCATCTTGATTCTGTTTGGGATAGCACGATCCATGCACTTGCGTAAGTACTTATAGAGTGCATTTGTGTAGGATTCAGCAGTTATAACTGTATTGTCCATCTGCATGGGTGTCATGAAGTTCACCACTTCTCTCTTAAGAAGCATGAAGTTGGCATTGGAGAAATGTTTTACTGTGGTTTCCTTTATGGGGGTGGGGGCGGGATGTGGATATCCAGGGTGATTAGCTTATGGTTGGATCGGACCAACGAGGAGTTGACTTCAGGTGTGGAATGCCGGTCACTCATGTTGGTAATGACTAGGTCTAGGATATTGTTGCCCTGGTGGGGGTGTGGATAAGTTGATCTAGGGCACTGAAGTTTATGAATTCCAGAAGTTTTGCATCAACCACATTTGAAATTACCAAAAGGTCTACCAGTGACTTCAGGTTTTCCTATCAGACCATTTTCCATAATTTCTTTAAATGATCTGTCCTTTCTAAATACCATTTTTGGACAAGCCCCCATTTTTTATCTATGTCTTTATCCAATTTCAAGATGTCCCAGTTCTTTTGGACAATCTTGATTAACCAATCAGTCTCTAAATTGTAAGTGGCTACAAAATACATCACATCCCCCTTCTTACCTCTAGAACTCCAATCCTTCTGGCTTCTTAACACTACATCTTGTTGCCCACACCTTCCAGTATGTAAAATGGGCATATAAACACCTTGTTTTCTTTTATGCATGATTTCATCTTTCACTTCTAAACATAAAACTTTGGGATATCCCCTTCTAATGAACATCTACATCATATATTCCAACTACTGACAGAAGTCCTGTTCAGTATTTTTAGCAGAAACAGCCACGGTTCGAATCCCGGGAGTGATAGTAAGCTGTATGCATAATTTCAACTAGGATTTTGTGAATATGTGTAGAAACTGTCAGGTAGTGTTAACATAAATTTCTTCCACAGGTCTTCCAGGTAAGAGAAGGTATAAAGTAACTATAAGAAGGCTGTAGTTATATTGTGTCCAACACCCATGGTCCAACCCCGAGGCTGTAAATGGCAGCAAGATAAGTACATACACCAAGTGGTCTCCCCCAAGAAATGTTCAAAAGTGTCATGCTGTCACAGCTACTGGTCCCTGCTGCCAAGAACCATGGTGACCGATAGAAATCAAGGCAGAGTATCACACACATACTCACACACACACACATATACACACACACACACACACACACACACACACACACACACACACACACACACACACACACACACACACACACACACACACACTATGAGTGCACATATGTAACCCTGGCTATGTGAATATGGGTATAAACAGTCAAGTAATGTTACCAAAAATTCCCTCCACAGGTCTTGCAGGTAAGAGAAGGTATAAAGTAGCTATAAGAAGGCTGTAATTATACACTGTGCACAAACATGCCACTGCCCAACCCAAGGCCATAGGTTGTTGTAATAATACATGTAGAGTAATGATTAGAGCAATGATCATTAAAACTGTGACCACTGAAAGAATCAACATTTGTTAATTGACATCTCTCTCTCCCCCACCTTATCTTCACCAATAATCTAAACACATAAATGAATGGGTATGTTTTCCACCAAACCTACGTTTGGGACACATGTCCTATTGTTCCACAAATGTTGAAATGTATTCCAATTAATGTTCCCTGTTCAAATACTATCACTGGTTTCCTATCGCTATTAATGTGACCTGCATGCCAGTGTAATGCCCACTGTGGTTCCATATATGCATGTGTTCTGTTTGCTATGCAAATTTTCCAAATCTGTTGTTTTGGGTTAGTGGGAAGACTCATGCATCCTGTTATAACTAATCTTGGAATGTGTTTACCATTACTAACCAACATATGTTCTAAAACACCATAGCACATCTGGGAAGGCCGATCCCAGCAGATCTGCCTCTCCTGCCTCATCTGGCCATGACACTGGGCCCCAGCATGTCTGGGACCCACTCCGAGATCTCCTCGTCTGCTGGTCCTGCACCATCTTTGAGTAGAACCGTCTAAGGGAATGGGGCTCATCCCCCCACCGGTTGTGGGCGCAGACAGGATCCTGTCACCTGAAGCCAGGTCTGAGGCCTGGTACGTAGCGAGCTCTGCAAAGAATTGGGAGATCTGCTACACCAGCTTGAGGGCTGCATGATGCATTTAGAGAGTGATCCTTCCCCTCCTGCTTAGTCCCCAGCACAGCCACCTTCAGGGCCTTGAAGGTGCAGTGGTGAATGCCAATGTGTGGGGGACCTCAGTCCCACTGTATACATTTGGGAGCTCATGGGCTTCTGATTACCAAACACCCCTCCAAGTCCAAAGTGTTTACCCCCCACATGTGTCATATACTGCCCCTGTATGCTGTCTTGTCTGTCTTGTCTGCTTTCCTACCCAACCAACCTCCCCAAATATACCTACTATCCTTCCCCAACATCCCACTCTCACCTTAAAAAAAGGGCAATCTGCCCCCCCAAAAAAATATCACCCCATATATAGCTGTCCATTTTGCACACATGTCCACTGGACACATGTAATGTGGTCTAATTCGGCTTCACAACACATTATTGTTGTCCTCACCCCTCTCTCAAGGGTTTGAGTGTCCAAATATACCTCCAAATTCAGTATATATGCACAGCTGTTGCTGTAGAGGAAATGGACAGCTATGGTCCTTCCCCACAACCATCCTGCACATCCCTAGCTATCATTCGTATTGTTTCTCTCTCTTTGTGCCCCCTTTTTTCACCACTTTCCTATCACCTTTTTTTCTTTTCTTTTAAATAAATTAGCACAGGGGTAAGCTAGAATAAGCCCGCTGCACCAGAATGAAACAGTTCTGCTAGGAAGTCCAAAATCTTATGTACAGGAGCTGTAAAAGGATCTAAATTCCTGGATTCTGCCCAGTAAGAGAATGTTTTCCATTTGCTAGCATAAGGTTTCCCTGTATTTGTCTTATGGGAGGAAACAATAATATCATGCACTGCTGGGGAAATTCTGGGGAGCCTGGCTAGGAATGGAAGTGGAGTAACTAAGATGTGAGCTTGAGAGATTGGAGGGATTGGTGTAGCACACTTGACTGATGATTCAAGAGGTCCGGTACTGGGTCCATCTTTAATCAGGAGTAAGCTTGTTTGCATGGTGCAACATGATACCTACACAGGTTAAGCACTTTTAAGGCTGTATGTCAGCATAGCTAACCGGAAGTTAGCATTGCTTATTGCCACCCAAACCCACGCAAACCTGCTTACAACTGCTTAAAAGTGCCTTAATCACTCTGTATCCAACAGCCCTTGATCTTCCCAACAATAAAATAATCAGACGTTAGAAGTCTTGAACCCAAGACCCTGCACAACATAGCCAGAGCAACTTACCATGAAGCCATCTGAACTGCAGATATACCTAATGTTTTTTCAAACATATCATTCAGCACAGTTATTCAACAGTAAGGAAAAGATTTGTTAACAGTTGCCAAGTTTTGTACACACACACACACCCACACGCATATATATATATATATATATATATATATATATATATATACATACATATAATATCTATATAAATATAATATCTATATATATATATATATATATATATATATATATATATATATACATACATATAATATCTATCTATATATATATATATATATATATATATATATATATATAAATAAAAAATAAAATATATATATATATATATATATATATATATATATATATATCTACATACATCTGAATATCTAGATATCTAGTGTAGTCAGACATTAGATCCACACTCTGATCCTCTTACTGCAACAAATCTGTCCAAAGGCTGTCAAAATGAGGTCAACAGGCCCAAACTTGGGACATCTTGTAATTACTGCCCTTATCCCTTCCTCCCCAGCAGCAACTGATCTGCCTTGCAACAAAATAATAAGTCCTGCCAATTCTCAAACCCAGGGCCCTGTAAACTACAATCAAAGCAATGTACCATTACCATACCTCTCAACCTGGAAACATTAAAAATCTGGACAAGGCCCATGAAAAATAGGTACAAATCTGTACACTGATTAACATCTAATTTGCGTACATAATTATGTAATCCCACCCACTCCAATGGAATTGTGGGATACCAAGTTCCAAACACAAACTGAAGAACAGACAACCAAAATATGGCACCAGAGTCCTCCTACAGCCATTCCAATGTCCCATTACCTGGCTATTTCACCCCATTTTCCATAAACACTAATGTATACATACTGCTTTACTTCTACAATGATTTGTATTTTATTTTTACATTTTACAGCACAACAATGCAGAAACACTAATAGACATCTGGTAAACAAAGATATACTGTCTCACAATGAAAATAGGCTTGGCATTAAAACTTCTCTGGCCTTGAAACTCACATTCACTGAAACAGCATTGAAACCCAGACCACATCAGAAGAAAATGCATCTGGTTAAGTGGTGGATAAAGATCATCTTTGGGCTGTTTTCAAATCATCGGCCCCTTGTTCCCAAAACAAGAAACATACATGTGTTCTTTTCTTTGATACACCTTCCTGACTTTATTAAAATTATATTACTTGTATAATACAACACACTTGTTAAACAATGCTAACAATTATACCAGATAAAAAAGTAATCACTGTCAAATTGTTCTACATATTGACTACTAGCAGGTACAATGATTTCAACTTCAATTTCCAAATGACTAAAATATATTTACCAATAGATGTTGAGCTGCTGACTGTGTTAGTTCTCTTAAAGATTTTTTTTTTTTTGGGGGGGGGGGGTACATTTTTTTCTTCAGTGTTGTTCTCCTTTTGGTAACCATGCTATCCAGAGTAGTAAAATCCTTAACACATTTTCTTCCCATACAGGAACAGAAATTGAAACTAGATAAGCTGTCTGTTAAGTCATGAAGTACTTTAATTACAGGGAGGATTTGTGAAATCCATTAATAAGCTAGATGGGTTATTAAATATGCTGTTACATCAGAGTCAAAGAGGGGATTCCCAGATTAAAGGATGATGACATTTTTATCCTCATGGTTGGAGTTAGGTTTGGTCCATGAGTTATATCAGGCAAAATTGTTTCTCTGTTAAGCAGATGTTCAGTTCAAGAAGAATGAAGTTTACTAAATGCAAATCTAAGAAAACTAATGAGGGCATTGTATTTGTATGATTAGCTTTCAAAATACAGTATTATAGGTTACATTTTGTTAACAGTCAGTTTTCAAAGGCAGGTTAAATTCAAGTTTTAATTGCATAACATGCATAACGGTTGGGCTTTTAAATTCCATTCTAAAATTGTACATCTGGCATATGTTACATTGCTATAAGTAAGGCACTTTAACGTGATGTTCAAAACACTTGTGTAGATCGTCTGTAACTCACTGTGGATATAGGAGAAGTAGAACACTGGGGAATGTTAAGAAAATGGCAGCTTGTGGAATAGAAACATAGACAACAAAAATAGTAAAGTAAAAATACTGATGAGGACATACATGGAACATACCATGATGTGAGCAGGTTAAACTAGTATGAAATAATAAAAATAATAAACTCACTGATAAACCAAACTGTGCTTTAATGCAGAAATTCAGTAAAAATCCAGTAAGCGCTTTCGTCTTTTCATACACAAGACTTATTCAGACTGAATTAAAACCTCTCACTTCATTCATTAAAAACTAAAATATATCCTCACATGACATTCCCAATTAATGTCTTAACCCTTTCTTTCTCAAATAGGCTACAAAATCTTCTCTGTTGTTTAGCCCAGGGGGATAGCAGGCATTTAACTTAACCTGCCATGTATATTCCAACCATCCCAACTCTTCCTCAGCATTCAACTTGGTCTCATAGTCAGCAATATTTCCCAAAACCAAAAATTTAAAATTGATTTTACAACCCCCCATTTTGTAATGTTTACCTAAAGCATTAACTTCATTGCCAGTTTTTTCAAATATCATAATATGTCTGCAAATGAGCGCAAGCTGTTTTTTGATTTAGTTAATGATGACAAAATTCTTGTTAGCAAAGCAGATAAAGGAAATGCTTTGGTAGTACTAGATAGAGATTATTATGATATGAAAATGTATCACATGTTGGCTGATGATGAATTCTATGAAAAAGTTAGTTTTTCTGCTGTTAAAAAATCATATTGTTTTATTGATTCCTTAATTGAGGAATGGTTTAATACAGGAAGGATCACAGAGGATACTAAGAAATATATTTCAAATGCAGCTCCTAAATTTAGTAGAATTTTTGGCTTGGCTAAAATACATAAAGATCTGGAAGACCCTATGTTCAGGCCTATAGTAGCAAGTGAAGGGACCAAAACTGAAGCCATTTCTATTTTTGTAGACAAACATTTACAAAATGTAGTGGTCAGAGGTAGTGCTTATATTAAGGACACCTTTGATTTTATTGGACACATCAAAAAAGTGAATGTTATTGAGTCAGACATTTTAGTCACTTTAGATGTGAAGTCTTTATATACAGTTATTCCCAATGAAGAAGGAATGGAAACAGTGAGATTAGAGCTTTTAAGTTCAGGTTTATTTTCCAATAATACTACTAGTTTACTTATGGAAATGTTAGATGCTATTTTGAGCTACAACTACTTCAACTTTAAAGATGATTTTTTCCATCAAAAAATGGAGTAGCAATGGGTGCAGCGACGGCACCCAGTTATGCCAACATTTTCATGAATGGTTGGGAGAAAAGACATATTTTGATTGATACATTCAAAAACAACATACTTTGTTACAAATGCTTTATAGATGATTTGTTTATTGTTTGGAGAGGGGGGTTGGAGTTCCTTGAATCTTTCTTGCTGTATATAAACAGGGTTTGTACGTACTTGAAATTTACTTCAGTTTTGAATGACAAAAGTATTTCATATTTGGATGTAGTAGTGTATAAAGAAAATGGCAAGTTAGCTATTAAAATTAACAAAAAGAATGTGCAAAACAATGCATATTTACACTTTTCAAGCATACATCCCAGATATATGAAAGAAAATATTGTTAAGGGTCGACTGATGAGGGCACATCAACTTACTTTAGATGATGCTGATTTTATTAAAGAGAGCAAAGCTATATGTAACAAGTTTGTAGCTAGAGGCTATTCAAATGAATTAGTGAGAAGTAAATTTAGTGAAGTCAAAAGAACTAGAGAAAATTTAGAAGTTTTTTCTAGGAAAAATATCAACAATGACTTTGGAACTGCTATGCAAATATCGAATAGTGTAGATTCGGAAGTCATTAAACAGATTATCAGAACAAACTGGAAAATTTTGAAGAGCAGTGAAGAACTACTAGAAGCAGTCGGTAATGGTTCACGCTTTCTGTACAAAAAGGGAAAGAGTTTTAAAAACTTTTTCCAAAGCAGTTTGAATCCCAGGTTGTTTAGTACAAGAGGCAGGATGGAAAAATGTTTGGCATGCAATTTCTGTGATTTAATTTATGAAGGAGTCAGTGAAATTGTTATTAGTGATGTAAAAATATATGTCAACAAGGTTTACACATGCAAATCAAAGTTTGTTGTTTATCTAATTGTATGTCAGTCTTGCAATGCATTCTATGTCGGCCATACTAGTAGGGAGCTGTTCAAAAGAATGTATGAACATAAAAGAGCTGTGGAAACTGGCAACGAAGCTAATGCTTTAGGTAAACATTACAAAATGGGGGGGTTGTAAAATCAATTTTAAATTTTTTGTTTTGGGAAATATTGCTGACTATGAGATCAAGTTGAATGCTGAGGAGGAGTTGGGATGGTTGGAATATACATGGCAGGTTAAGTTAAATGCCTGCTATCCCCCTGGGCTAAACAACAGAGAAGATTTTGTAGCCTATTTGAGAAAGAAAGTGTTAAGACATTAATTGGGAATGGCATGTGATGATATATTTTAGTATTTAATGAATGAAGTGAGAGGTTTTAATTCAGTCTGAATAAGTCTTGTGTATGAAAAGACGAAAGCGCTTACTGGATTTTTACTGAATTTCTGCATTAAAGCATAGTTTGGTTTATCACCAAGTTTATTATTTTTATTTTTATCAGTTATTTGGTTTATTACGTTTTAAAGTGTAGTATGAAATAATGTAGAATACAACAACGAATGAAGAATGACATGTTAAAAAAACATATTAAGAAAAGTGCTGCTCACCACTAGAAGTAAAACATTGATTTTCAAAACAAAACCAATAATATACATTTATGAACTAATGTCAATATAGAAGCTGAAGGTCCCTCCATAGAATATAGTATAACAAAGAAGTCCCTGAACTCTACTACAAAGGTTTAGATCTAAGCATGAGAATAATTAATGCCCCATGTGAAACAGATCTGATAACAAAGCATTGTTCCTGCATTCACTAAAAGCTGGTAATGTTCAAACATTTGTTTCATTCACTACATTGTCTGCAGAACTGTGAGAGGTAGTGAAATAAAGAATACACACACCCTTACTTCATGCTGCTACCATTCCTGTCTTCATTCCGCTGCAGTACCATCACCGTTCCCGCTCACTCGCAGACTAAAATTCACCATAACAGCAACCGTTTGTTGCTTCCCACTCACGTTTGAGCAGCCACCCAGCCAGAAATGATCGACCTCAATTCTGACGGGATGGTAGCCCTGACGGAGTTGACGTCATCGCACATGTGATGACATCAGCTCTGACAGCGTGGAAATTAAAAAAAACAAAAGAAAAAAATCGTAAATGAAGGGGTGCTACTTGGGAATTCTGGCACTCCTTCATTTGAACCCCAAAACTTGGTAAGAAATGAGTAATTCAGCATGGTTGGGAGGTATGACCATTACACCCTCTGAGCTATATAAAAAATTGATGATTTTTCAAACATATCAGTTTGTACAGTCATTCAACAGTAGGGAAAGGAGTCTGTAGAATCAGTCAGGTTCTCTCTATATATATACATGTATATATGCATGGAGATTCATATATTTGGACAAATCTATACATTATATATATATAGATGTAGATAGATATACATCTAAATTATATCTACATATATGCATACACACACACACACATATATATATATATATATATATACATATATATATATATATATATATATATATAATGGTGAATAAATACATACATATATAGATATACATAAATATATAACCGCTACAAACACATGCAATCTGACGGTCATGCTGCTGGACCCTAGAAGTCTAAATCTGAAAATGCACCCACTGGAAATATTCCTTAAAATGGGGAACAATGACATCTGTGCTGTAACAGCGACCTGGTTAAAGGCAGCAGGAAGTACCCCTGCATTACCAGCCTATAACTCATTCCACACCTTTTGGCTCCAGAACTTGGAATGAAGCTCCAAAAGTGGTGGTATTTTCATATCCATGAAGGATGCACACACCTCTAGAGTGGTAGACCAACCTTATGCATTACAGATCCTGCAGGTGTAGCTAACATTGGGTAAGACAGTGGTTCAGGTTGTAGCCTGTTATTGGTCCCCAAACATGTCCCAATACTCATACTCCATCTCCCTAAACACCCTGGAAAATATTAGTGTCCAACCTAACACTCTCATACTGGTTGACTTCACCTACCCCACCATTAACTGGGAAAGCTACTCATGTACTGATGCACGTGCTCATCATATCGACCTGGTCCTTGTTAACATGGGCCACTGTTGGTGTACACCAATAGTCAAACCCTCCCTTGTTATATCTGAACACAAATTAATCACCTTTAGAAATCCACAGCCCTCCCACCCCTCCTGCACAGGTAACCACCATGAAAAGCCTTTCCAAAGCTAACCATGGGGTCCTAAAAAACAGAGGTGGCTAACCTCACAGCAGCCATCCAAATGGAGACTAGTTGCATGACTGCTGAATCAAACAACAATTCACTATGAACATGAACACAAATGCATAGATACCGCCATACCCAATAGAACCAGGATCCTCACCTCCAGAAAAAGAAAGCCAATTTGGTGGTCCCTGGCCCTAAAGAAACTGTACAACAGAAGAAGGGAACTGACATGGAATAAGGTGAAGTCCCACGACTAGAAAAAAACCCCTTATCAGCCTCAATTAAAAGTTGAGATCCCTCATCAAATTCTACAAAGCTAGCTGTGAAAACAGAATTAGAACACATAGTAAAGACATCCACAATGCCTCATACAGTTATGTAAAGAATCTCTATGGCAATACCAAGATTTGTTCTGAGCTACTAGACAATGGTACCTCCTAGACTGAGCCAACAAATATTGCCAATATACTGGCTGAAATATTGAGTGCAGACTTTACCCCTCCCTCCCAAAGAACCAATCACAATGCCAGTACACTGCCAGACACCCAATATTACTGCTGCACAGGTTAAAACACAACTGTCCAAGGCCAAGAATACAGCTTCTATGGGGCTTGACAATATCCCTGGCTGTGTTCTACATGAACTACAGAGTGACCTGGCACCTCACCTATGTGCCTTGTTCAATCACAGCCTCACTTCAGGCTTTGTTCCTACTGGATTATGCACTGCTACAGTCACCCCTATCCACAAACAAGGTGCGACTACAGACCCTGGGAAATACCGCCCCAACTGCCTGACAAGTCTGTTATGCAAAGCTTTGGAATGCATCATCATGCACCAAATAAACAGGCATATGGGAATCTGAAGACTCAGGATCCCACACAGTTTACTTTTGTGAAGGGTAGGTCATACCTGCTCAATCAACCTGGTCAACTTCATGGAGTCAGTCACATAAGCTGTGGATGAAGGCAGCCTACCTTGATCTGGCCAAAGCCTTTGATAACATTCCCCACTCATGAATCATGCAAAAACTCACTAAGCTAGGCATCAACCCCTATATCACTAGGTGGGTTGTAAACTGGGTCAGAGATAGAACTCACCGTGAGGAAATAGCTGACTCCAAGTCAGACTGCTGTGCAGTCATAAGTGAAGTCCCACAGGGTTTTGTCCTGGATCCTCTCATGTTTGGTATCAACCTCTTTGAAGTTCATGCCAATATGAAGGAGCTCTGGCTGACAAAGTTTGCAGACAATTGCAAGTTGGGAGCTATTATTAACTACCCAAGTGATGCTGGCATCCTATTGAAAGGCCTCACTGAGACCAATGGCTCATGTCAAAGCCATGGCCTTAAGCTCAATGTCAGAAAATTAGTTGCCATCCGCTTTGGGGAAAACCCTGTTACCATGAATTATGACATCAATAGCAGTCTCCTGAACAAAGAAGGCGTTATAGGAGATCTGGGTACACAGGTTGACAGCAATGTCTCTTGACAACCACATTGCCTCTGTGGTCACAGTCCTTTTATGTGGCACATCTCAGTACTAACACATTAGCATCCAGGAAGGAAGAGGTCATTGTCCTCCTGTACTCTTCTTGACAGAGTGACACTGTTTGTTTCAGCATACATATTCTGATGGATGTGAGGTAGGTAAATGAAATGTATGTCCTCATTTCCTGACATCAGTCATATCATTATAGTGATTTACCAGAGACATGATAATAATCAGTTGAACAGACCAGAAATATGAACAATAAACCTGGACTTCCTGGAACAATCCAACCAGGTATGTTCAGAACCCCTTTCTGCAATGAATATGGACCAAGGCTGTGAACATGATGGGTGGAAGCCATCAAAATGGGGATGTATCTGAAGTACTGGCATAGATAAGCTAACACAGTTGCTGTAGTAACACCCTCCTGTGTGCTCTAACATATATTTAGTGAAATAGCACAAGTAATTGAATTAGAAAATCTGCTATGGGTAATTATGCATGTATTTGCAAATATATCCAGCACTACAGGGATGTAACAGCACTGACAAACAGACACCAGTGTGAAATTGCATACCCACAAGCAATATCATCACAGTCACATACCAGTAAGTCAAGTGAACAGTAGAGTATACGGGCTGTATGAACAAATACATCATTGTTTGCCATTCACACACTGCATATACAGTCCCACTTATCAGTGTAGTCTGAATCCTGACCTTGGTACAAGACATGTCTCAGTCTGCCCCTACAAACACATTATAGCCAATAGATTAGCAGAAACCCGAGCAGAATGTACAGTCAGATAAAGAAGGAGCCATAACACTTACATACACCCCCTCCATACACAGGCCAAATAACATGTACACATGACATGTGTACACAATCATGACAGTCTGTTAACAAAGGCCAGAAATACACAGGCCTCTCACATGCACAGTTCACCTCAGAATGTACACACTCAGGACTCATATCTTTGGCCTCTTCCCTGTCATGTCTGTGGGTCTACTACATCACTGGGATGGTAGCAGGAATGAAGTCAAGAAATAATGATAATAAATACGTCTGCACCTCAGTGACATCTGGACAAAGCCTGACATCATTTGGGGACAGAGGCACAAACACAGGGGTAGATTGGAGATGTTACTGGGTTTGTTGTAGCATCCTTTATGAGGAATATGACGTCGGTGATACCAATAGATGTGAGTATTTACTGACTGCAGTCCCCAGAGTACCAAGGATATCCAACTGTCTGGGGAACAGACAAAACATAACAGGCAAACATGTGTCCAGTCTGTGGATGCCAACACAAACCCTGTCAATCTATTAATCCACTATGTGTCTAAAAGCACTGATGACATAGAATCTGTTCACAAATCTGGGGATATGTCCCCAATGTTGTTTGGCTGTCTCCACATGTCATGTCTTGTGACATATTGCCACCTACTGTATGTGAAACTGTAGCCCATCAGCTCTGTAATGTCCCTCACACAGGCAAGGAAAAGGGGCAAGGCCCATATTAAGGAATGTCCGATATGTCGGAACTAGCAGCAGTGTCCAGGCCCACAGCACAACACTATGTGGGCACCTACATAGTGGTATGGCCTTAGCAATACCTGACATCTGCACATCTGTACAGAGGACAGACATAAAGTAGATAGCCAACAGGTTATGCATTGGGATGAATGTTTTGAAAGATAGAAGTCTGAAACTGAAAGGTATGCCATTACTACAACAGTCCTCAATGACATGTCCAAAAATCATAGTAGTCTACAGTTAATATCAAAATATCAGATCAATATCCACTAGGAGATACATAAAAAAATACAGCTCAAACACCAAGAACAAGATAGTCAGTACTCAGACTCCCAGCTTTGCATGCAGAGGTATATGGTTCTAGTACTACAATCTGCAATCCACTTTTACTTGGAAAAGTACTGTTAAAAGTACTAATGTAATGATACAATATGTGTTAAACTATTTTTGTCAACCAGTGCACATTAGCTGGTGTAACATGCAAGTGTGACTGCATATAACTTGGGATATTACCCACGTATAAAACAAATACAAAGAAAAATTATTGTAGTACTACCCATGAATACCTAGGTGTCCCATACAGTATAGTCATACCCCTTGCTACTGTAATGACAGCATATAGAAGCATATTATATACAGGAAATTAAATACACTTAATAAAGATGTCAATACCCTGCTATTTTATCAGACTGGAATGGGATCACTGGTTACCAGGGCTGAGCTATGCTTAGCATTGCTTAAATATAAATGCTAAGCAGATTTGCGCACTGATAAGTAACGCCTACATAATGTAAGCACCTATTCATTTAACCATAGGTTAGCACCGCTTGCTGTCACACAAACCCACGCAAGCATGCTTAATGCTGCTAAAAACTGCCTTAATCACTCTGTATCCAACAGTCTAGTAACAAAATAAACAGCCCTTGCAGGTTTTGATCCGAGGACCTTGCACACCACTGTCAAAGCAATTTGCCAGGAAGCCATCTCAGATGTATAGTTTGAGGATGTTTTCTCAAACATACCCTATTTTACAGCCAGTTTACAATAGGGAAGAGACACTGCAATTAGGAAGGATAAAGAACATATACATAGAGAGAGAGAGAGAGAGATACAGAGTGAGATAAATATGTGTGGAGATGTATATATGTATATAATAATCTATATATTACCAATAAATACTGAAGTGATTTATATATATATATATATATATATATATATATATATATATATATATATGCACACACACACACACACACACACATATATATATATATATATATATATATTTATATATATATATATATAAATATACACACATATATATATATATATATATATATATATATACATTTGTGTATATATCTATATCTATATATCTATATATCTATATATATATATATATATATATATATATATATATATATATGTGTGTATATATGCACACATGTCCCAACATGCCCATACAAACATATGCTGCTAATAGACCACCCATAACTGGGGCAGCATGCACAATTGGATACAAAAGAACCCATGATGCTCACATCTGTCCCCCCCCCACAGTCCAAATAAATAAGTGAACAGTACACTGCTACAAAATCATGATAGGCCATACACAATGGCCAGACATACAAGAACCTCTTAGCAAAACAACTAAAATGACTGAACATAGCAAAGAAAAATACAACCAGACAGTAATTCACAAATACTTATTATACTCTGATGTCTTGGCCAAAGCCTTCAAGGAGTAAAACATTACTAGAAATACTTGTCTTAATCGCAAGAAGCAATTAACACTTAATTACATAATTACACAGCCTCCATTACACTCCTCATTTAACCCTCTAAGGGATAAAGTATCACATTTAATATTAATGCATTGAGTCTGTACATAACAATTGTCCTTTTATGAATGTTTCATCAAACTGAGGAACAGACTTTTTCCAAAGCAGTACCTTGGAACCCACTACTGTCCCCATGGTGAGATTTATTCAAATGTATGGCCATAGAACTGTCATCTTTCTTATCGGTAATATGTCTTGCATGTTTTAACAGCCTAGTTTTAAAAGATGTGTTGCTCTCCCCAGCATAACATATGTTACAAGGGCATCTATGAGCATTCTCTGTACACCAACCTCTTGCATGTACAGACTTCAACATGTTTTTTGGCCTTTCCCCTCAGCAGGAATGACAGCACTAAATAATGATAGAACATTGTACCTATCAACCTCCTACTCTACGACATCTGGATAAAGCCTGACATAATTGGTGGACAGAGGCCCGAACACATGGCCATACTTGAAATATTGTTATTATACACTGAGAAAGTTGCTGGTGTTACAGGGTTTGTTGTAACATATCTTTTCTGAGAGATATAAAGTCAGAAAAACAAATGGCTGATAGCATTTACAGATTGCAATCACCAGAGTATGCTACTGATTTGCCAAGGACAACACCTGTCTAGGGAACAGTCCATACATAACAGGCTAACCTGTGGCAATTATGTGGATGGCCCTGCAGTTGAGAGCAATGCAGAGACAGAACTTTGTCAGACTGAAACCCATGCAGAAGTAGCACGTGGAGACAAACCCTGTTAAACTAGCAGTATTCCAAACATATAACAGCAGTACTCACATTCTGCACCCAAGTCTTGAACCTTGTCCACCATTTAGTTGGCTTTTCTCTACAAGTCTTGTTGTAAGAAGTATTAGCTCACACAACTCCAGGATGTCTTCCTCACAAGATAGGGAAAGGGCCAACCCCCGCATGGAATACTCAGTTATAGGAGAGTGTTGCTATTACACTGGCTATTGGAAGAACTACACAGCTGCTCTGCATGCAATTAGCAAGTGAGAAACACCAATAGGTGCACAGGCCATCATCTGATCATAACCATGACCTACAAAAGCCATGGTAGTGCACAGAGAGAGAGAGTGTGTGGGGGGGGGGAGAGAGAAAGCAAAACATAATCTAGAAAAGAGAAGACAAAAAGGTAAGTGGAAGATGTAAGCATGTAATTGAATGTAGTACTCTGTGTTAATAATGGTAACTATGATTTGGAAGAATATATGTCCCAACAAGACTTGCTGTACCAATGTCCTGCTGAGCAGCTGCTATGGCCATAGCATCTGGCCTTCCCTGCAGTGGGAGAGATCACAGCCATACCTATCAAATATACAGATCTTCGCAGAATGTCCAGATTTTTCCATCATAGTTTTTTGTATGTTCCTCTTGAAATCTGTACTTTTCCGGCAAATAGCTGAGAATTGAAGTCATCAAATAATGACAAACACTTGAGTTTAAGACTCCACATCCATAAGAATATTCACAGTAATGCAAACAGTATCATTCTACAAACTTTCTAGGTTTTGAACAGGAATATTTAAAGTCTGTCCCTATTTATCCCCCATTATTTTAGGCTTTGTCCAGATGTGATGCTCTAAGAGGTTGTGAGGTAGGATCACAGCTCAGGAGCCTGACTCACCCTGGGAATGGACAGTTCACATATGACAACCACTTTGGTTTCTGTCAAACAGTTGTGACTGTGCCACTGCTAGGTGAGTTAATGGGATGTTGTCCATATCCATATGTTACCTGTGAATATGAGTATGATACATGTTTGTCTTGTAAATCTAAAAGACCTATATAGGGCATGTGCATAGTAAAGTACTGTTGCATACATGAGTATTGAACTGCATGTGATATATTGAATTAATAACATTCAACTGTACAGTGTTCTGCTGGACAATAAGCACATATGTAACTGATATCTGTAGTCACATACACATATACCTGTGTTATGTCAGTCAAACCTTTGGCAAGTTTGTGAGCAATGACAATGTAAAATAATAGCCTACTTATTACTGTTGGACATCTTCCACATTACCACAGTGATGTCACAGCCTACTGTGCAATCAACTTACTAATTTATGGTGCAGCTATATTAATACAGTATCAATACTTATGTCCCTTTTGTCACCCATTTAAGTGTGCCATTGTCCAGATGTACTGCTATAACAGGTTGAGAAGTATTATTGAGAAGCAAGACTGTAAATACTAACATAGAACAGAAATGTATGCCTGGTATCCCCTGAGCGCATATTCAGCTGGAAGGCACAAAACTAATCACATCTGTTTCAAGCAGTCAGGTACATAGGTTGTGCATGTTGCACGTGTGTAATATCAGTGTCAGTGCATACAACAGACATAAATGTGTACAGCTACTGGTTGTTGCATTGCCCTGACACTGATATGTGTACTAGAGTAGGCATGATTATCAGGTAGTAATCGAAGTGTCCAACTGTGCTATGACCCTCTGTCCAATCATGCCTACCACTAACAGCTATATCAACACCTATGTACAGTGGATATAACAAGTGTACACACCCCTGTTGGAATGCCAGCTTTGTGTGCTGTATGACAATGAGACCACAGAGAATCATTTCATAATGTTTTTCATCTTGAATGTGACCCCTAGCCTGTACAATTCCTTTGAAAAACAATCAAAGGTGTTTCTAGGAAGGTGAGCAACTATTGTCAAGTGAAGATGTGCCATGATGTTAGAGTCCAAACCAAGATGAATGAATGTTGTAACCATCTCAAGAGGTGCACGCACAACATATCAGTTTATGGGTGTGCACACTAATTCAACTGGCTTAGTGCACTGATTATTATTTCCATATGTTTTCACAGACCAGATTTTTATGTTTTCAATTAAATTGTACAGGCTATAGTTCACATTAAAGGTGGGAAATGTTTTGAAATGAGTTATTGTGGTGTCATGTTTCAATTGCATAAATACCAGGTGTTATAACAGGGGTGCGTACACTTTATATCCACTGTAGCTATATGGACTCAGCAGTACCTGTCCTTATAACCAGCCTCCACCAAGATAGAGTAATCCCCTTTGGTGGACAGCAGCAATTCACAAACCACATAATAGGTTGCTATATTGGCTGTACAGGGACACATAGGTGCTGGCAACAACTTGGAAGCAAGTCTGCCTCTATCTGAGCTAGCATGTAAGTTCACAGATGACTTCCTATAAGGCTGACTATGACTACAAATCAGACATATCCACAACACCAAGGACAATTGCAACAGTATTTCCGCATATGTTGTCAGTCTCAGAGGAAACAACACAATTCACCCTGTACTGGGGGAAAGAACATCTCATACACACATTCCATGGATATAGGCAACATGCATCAGACAGGTTAGGTGGGAACATTGCCACCTTGTCCACAACAGTTGTATAGAGGGATATGCACATCAACCACACTCCTACCCTTAGCAATGGTGACCATATACATATTGCCTACTGATGGCAACAAGAGCAAATCTTCATGGGGCATGTTAACATCATTGTCTGCCTCCTACATGAACTTAGGCATGTGCTCACAGATCCATCACACACCACAGTCAAACACAGACCTGCCACCATCCACACACCATCCACTTGGAATATGGCCACTGTCAACCCTCTACACGGAAATGAATGGAGAATATAGGATTATGCAATTAAGTGTCCAAGATTGAGGGGAATAAGATAGCTCAGGACCAGAAGTGTAATGCAAGCTGCTACAGCCATGATTGATTGTAGGGTTATAGTGTAGTTTGGATTATTCGCAAGTAATATCCATTGTTGATGTGCAATTTGACAACCGTAAAAGGTCCTGTGACCTTTTTCCTGCTTATGTCTTCCAGGTGACATGCAGAGGGCTTACATACCAGCATTCTCTGTTGGAGAAACTGACATCATCACCCAATATGTGATCGAACATTATGCCCTGTTATTTGGACGGAGAGGAGAAGATGTGCGGGAGAGGATTATCCTGTGGAACAATCTGGTCCACAGGGTAAATGATGCTGACCTGCACAGCAAAATTTATGAACAGGTGCAGCAATGGGGCATCTACCTCATCCGCCATGCCCATTAACTGGCTGCTTCTGTAGCAAGGAACCTGCTCACCACAGGTGAGGTCTCAGCCATCCAGCCCCCACTGACACCCACCGAGGACCTCCTCACCAACCTTGGGGCACCCACCCAATGCACAAGCCATGAAGCTGAGGAAAGCATTGTGGAGGTGGGTTGCAAACACACACTGGACGAAGAACATGCAGGTAAGGGCCCAGTAGGGATTAGTACACTAATGTAGCAGACATACATGTATTTGTATTGTATCTACATCCATGTGTCAGGTCCGATTGCAGTTGCGGATGGGGTTTTCTAATATATATAGAGGTGCACATCTATTGTGAGGACAAAACATTGTGTATTATTGAGGTTAGTACTGTAAATGTGCAGACATGCTGCATTCATCCTGTACCAAGGCCATATGTGAGTCTGCTGACAACTCCCTCTCACAACTACCTAGGACCCTCTGGTCTGCATATGGGACAGCAGCCTGAAGCTGGTGAGTATGACATTTTTTTGTTGTTGCCTGGCAATACCCCTGGCATGTGAAGGGCATGCAATTTACCATGCACACAACTGTCAGTAATAGCTATATTGCTTTATGTAATAGCTAAATTGCTTTATGTGCATGTTCACTTGTGGTAGGGTTAACCACATTGCATCACAGTGGCCACCACTCGGGCCTGTCTAACGTGAATTCAACATTCCTGTAGCATACCTCACATCTTGTCAGTGCCAAGACAGAGGCCAGCAAAATGGGCTGGACAAATGGCCTAAGGTAGGGTCATGTGCGACATATTAGTGGTATACAGTGGATATAAATTGTGTACACACCCCTGTTAAGATTTTTTTTTATTTTATTTTTATTTTATTTTACATTTGTTGACCAGGCTAGTCTAACTGGATACATATCCTTTTTCAGTAGAGGCCCGGGGAGAAAATACATAAATATATATATATATATATATATATATATATATATATATATATATATATAATATACAACAACATACATGCAATATTGAACGGAGGATTACAGATAATATTGGTCACTTCACTGTTAGCACATTCTTTCACATCATTTCTATTTACAGAGCAAGTTAAAATGATTTAAGATAGTATATAGTTAAAACTCTTCAAAAGAATAATCATTTTAACTTGATTACTTAGCTTACATTCTAATTTCTTCAGAAAATAAGTAACAAGGAGTGAGAGGAAGAATGGACGAAGAAGAAAAGAGAGAATGCAAAGCAGTTTCAGTAAAGGTTAGTCAGGGTTACAAGAGGGACAGAGCCAGTTTGATTTAAGATAGATTTTGAGCTTTTGTTTGAAGATAGTAAGGGAGGAAAGTGATGTTAGATCACTAGGAAGAAGGTTCCAGTGTCTCCCAGCTGTATTTGAAACGAGAGAGTCACCAGCCAGGTTGTTGGATTTGCTTATACTAACTAGTAGTTTATTAGAGGAGCGTAAGGTGTTCAGGTTTTTGTAGGGAGTGACAAGGGAAGACAGTGTTGGAGTATTATGAGGCTGGTACAGGGTCTTATGGATAATTGAAAGTTGGTTAAACATAAGCTGATTCTGGAGTTCCAGCCAACCTAGTTGTTGCAGATTCTGACAGTGATGGGTTCGGAAGGGATTGCCAGTGGCAAATCTGGCAATATTGTTGTAGGTTTTAACAAGTTTTAGAAGATTATTCTTTGATAGGTTAGTATAGATAGGAGAAGCATAAAGAAGTGTAGATATTAGGTGGGAGTGGGCAATAGTGGATCTGGCAGGTGGAGTAAGGAAAGGTCGAGTCCTGTACAGGGAACCCATTTTTTTGTTGACTGTTTTTACTGTATTGTTTATTTGTGTATCAAAAGTGAGGTGGTTGTCAATAGTAACGCCTAAGAGTTTGGTAGTTAAGTCAGGTGTTATGAGTGTGCCATTGTTAGATGTAAGTGTGAAATCTATTTGTGTGGACTTGTGGGTAGGAGTGAAAAGTAGGAGCTTAGTTTTTTTTTGGATTCAAGAGGAGGCGTTGTTGCAGAAACCATGTTTCTACTTTGCTAAATAATGTTTGCATTTTTAATTGAAGTTCAAATGAGGAATTGGCTGAGCATATTATTGTTGAGTCATCCGCATATTGTATACAGGTAGCCTGAGGGATTGCTAATTGTAAATCATTGATGAAAATTGAGAAAAGGAGAGGGCCTAAAATAGAGCCCTGAGGTACACCTAGTGTGACAGGCAGATGAGAAGATAGGTGATTCTCCCAGAGCACTGCTTGCTGCCTATTGTTGAGGTAGGAACTGAACCATTTTATAGCCTGAGTGTCAAGAGAAAGACATTTGAGAATATTTAGGAGCAATTGGTGATTAACCATATCAAAAGCTTTTAAAAGATCAATAAATAGAGCAGAGGTTGCTATTTTTATTTTTGTTGATGGTGTTAGAGAAGGATAGGAGGGCGGTTGTAGTACTGTGGAATGGCCTAAAGCCATGTTCGCACTCAGCAAGCAGGTTATTTTTAGTTAGATGGTAGAGAAGTTGATTATGCATGCATTTTTCCATAATATTTGCTAAGGGGGAAAGTAGGACTATTGGTCGATAGTTAGAGTATTCATTAGAGCTCCCACCATTGTGAAGGGGGATAATGTGAAAGATTTTCCAGATTACTGGTATTGTTCCCTCACTAATGGTTCTGTTGATAAGGATGGCTATGGGATAGGCTATTGCTTTAGGTGCTTTCTGCAGGTATTCTGCAGGTAGTTGGTCAGCTGAGTGAGTGCAAGGTTTTAGTTTAAGTAAGAGTTTGCAAATGTAGTGTGTTGGGATGGGTTGCATTTGAAATGTAGGGGGAGAGCTAGTATAGGCAGTAGGAAGGGTAGAGCTATCAGGATATAGTTAGTTTGCTAGAGATTGAATGGCTTCTGTAAAGAAGGTGTTAAAGGCATTTGCAGCTTGCTTGGGGTTTTCCTGTGTACTACCTAGTGGGGTTGGTGTTGCGGATTGACCTGGGTGAAGCAATCTATTGATGCTTGCCCAGAACTTTTGTGGATTATTCTGGTGTTTTAGTTGCATTTCTGTATAAAAAAAGTTTTTATCGGAGATTAAAGCTTTTTTTGTGACATTTCTAAGCTGTCTGAATGTCAGATTATCTGAGTCATTTTTGGTGGTTCTCCATGTGCTCCAGGTTTTGTTTCTGAGTAACATTTTCTGTCTGGTGCCTGTGGAGATCGAAAGGGCTGGCTTAGACCTAATTCTCAGAGTTCGTCTTGGAGCATGCTGGTCAAGGATGGTTAAGAATTTAGTATTAAAGTATTCAACAGCCTCTTCAAGTGGGAGGCTTTTTAAGGGGGACCAATTGCATGCACCTAGTTCATTTTGGAATAGTTCAGGGTTGAAGAGTTTAATTGACCTTATTGTTTTATATGTGGCTTTATGGGGAAAATGGGTTTTTTGCCTGATTAAGTAGGTTAATGAGTGGTCACTAATATTATCTGGGAGAAGTCCTACCTTATAAGTAAGGTGTTGTTTATTTATTAAGAATCCAATCTAATATACTTTCCTTTTAACTTGGTTTGTTAATTCTAGTTGGGGAGGAAATTAGTTGCGAGAAACCCTGGAGGTTGATGAGAGAAGTAGAATTTTCATTACTGATGCACTTCCAGTCAATATTGAAATCTCCTAGTATTACAGTTTCTTGTGGGAAGTGTGGTGGTAGGGAGCTGAGGATATCCTCGAGAATACTGATATTATTCCCAGGGGGTAAGTAGATACATATGATGTAAATGGATTTAGTAGAGTTTAGCTGAAGTTTGGAAGCAAGGATTTCAGCATTGCTCTCAAGGGGTGGTTTAAACTCTAGGGAGGTAACTTGTAGGCTGTTTATAAAGAAGATGGCTACATAGATGCAAGTTACATAGTATGTCATTCCACACCTCTTCCAGCCTTTAATGACCCATAACATGAACAGTTCACTTGTAAAACCATGCATCTGGACTCATGTATTGCACCTACAAGGCTGGTCACCTGTGAGGGTGGTAGACGTCGTATCAGCATGATGTTTCAGTCAGGTATGATACCTCATGCTGCCATATGTGTCAGTGTACTCACTGTGGCCTATTTGGCTACAATATCACATACATGGGCATTGTTAAGGCACACAGACCACTTCTGACAATGTATAGGTTGCAAACATCTGGATATTCTAGACACATCTGTACAGAGAACTATACAATGGTTTAACTTGCTGCATGTGAGGCAGATGCTGTTACCACACTAAATAAATTAATGGCGGTTGGAGGTGATCACCAGCCTTGTATGGTACACACATCGAAATGGTATAAGCCACACAATATATGATCATCACACACAGATTCTAGCATTACAAGCAGCGGTGGTGCAGTGGTAGCATTGTTGCCTCACTGCAAGAGATTCTCCCATTCAATTCTTGGCTGGAGCACCTTCTGTGTGGAGTCTGCATGTCCTCCCAACAGTCGAGTGGCATTCAAAAGACATGTGTAGAATGGGCATGCCTTCGTTGAAGGTTGGGCATCCAGCTGGCACCTCGGCACCCATAAAAAATCTACTGCCAATCATTAGAGGACCGGAGTTCCACTGTGGCGACCCCTAACTGGGAAAAGCCGAAAGAAGAACAACACACAAATGCTAGCATTGGGATTAGAACTCCAGCCTATTTAGGTATTTCTACTATAGTGCTACATAGTTATCAGACACACCACTGAGCTTATACATTTTCACCTACTCCAAATACAAAGGTACTTCTAAGGTGGATGACATCAACAGGACTACTAAAGTGGAGTGAGGGGAAGTGTAAAGGGTAGTACAAAGATCTAAAATGGTGTAAGCCACACACTCCACGATTTTCAAACACACACCCACATCCAAACACTTGCCAGTAGGGAGATTAGAACTCCTGCCTACCTAGTCATTGCTACCATAGTGCTACACAGTTATCAGACATGCCACAGAGCCTATACACTTTAACTTACTCTAAATGTACTCCTAAGATGGATGACATCAACAGGACTACTAGATTGGGGCGAGGGGAAGTGTAAAGTGTAGTACACAAGTCACAAATGGTATAAGCCAGTCAGTACATAACACCACACACACACACACACACACACACACACACACACACACACACACACACACACACACACACACACACTTGCCAGTATAAAGTATTACAGGTGGCAGAAAGTCTGCCCTCAATTCCACCCTTACATCATGCTAGTTCTTTCTGTCTTGCACTTCAAATAGCATTATGGCTTGGCACTTTATCAGGTTATTGCATCAAGAAGTGTGGCACATCTGGGAGCTTTCAGCAGTACTCGTTCATCACAGAAATAGCCCCAGTACTTGCTAGTTATATCCACCCCTCCTGGCATGATTGAAGGGCAGTTCACCTGGTGCACTTGTCCATTCTGTGGCACTGTTGCAACTGCCTCATGTACACAGGCGACCCTCCCCTCTAAACTTCAAACACACAGATGTGTGAGAGTTACCCGTATATCACCCATTGTGGACATATGCACTCTCCAGCAAAGACTGGACTAGCAGGTCAAGAGGATAAGAGCAACACCTGTACCACACCGAGTGGAATACATAGCTCACCATGACATCCACTTTGAGAGCCATGACATACAGTGAAAAGCCACACACCCACCTTCACAGAGGCACTCAATGGACATTTACCCAAACAGTGTGGACCAGTAAGACAGACACCCACTCAAACACCACGACATGGCACATGCCAAGGGACACATATTTAACATACACAGTGTGCCCCTCAACCTAAGCTCCTAAGGCTAACCACCTTGCACAATACAGTGATCATGGGTAACTCAATACAGAGGCACACACATATCCTACTTACTAAGTTGGATGTGGAGCAGGTAACAGACAAATATCTATCACATGCCAGCATCAAACACATGACACAGCTAGTCATGGCACTCCACAACAACTACAAGTATCAATCGGTATCCATGTGGGTGTGAATAATGTGGGACACACCTCCCTGGACTACATGACAAGAGATGTGGTTGAATTCTCTGATTATGTGATCCAGGCAGGTGAGACAGTAGCCCTGAGCAGTGTACCTGCATCACCCAGAATGATGCTGTGATTCTAATAACAGATGCTTGACTGCAACAGTGGCTTATGTGTTTAGTGTCATTCTCAGGGGATCCAGTACCACTCTGCTTGGGATGACATGATTGACAGAACCCAATGACTTGCCACAGATGTCCTACATCTCTCAGCGCTGGGTTTTCAGGTACTGGCTAAGTGTATTGCCACCCTTATGACGCCTTATTAGGCAGTGTTCCTAATGTAATTACCACCATAACAGCTAGACATGCATGCAATCTGAGGGTCATGCTGCTCAAAAGTAGACATCTAACTGGCAGAATGCAGTCACTCAAAGCACTCTTTGGAGTGGAGGACATTAACATTAACGTTTGCTGTAATGGAGAGGTGGTTCACAGCAGCAGACAACAGCCCTGCAGTATCAGGCTATAACACATTCCACAGTTGTCAGCCCCCAAACATGGACCACACCACACCTCCACAGGTGGTGTTGTCTCCATGTTCAATATGGATAAGAATACCACCAGATTAGTATTCCACCATAATGCATTGTAGATACTTCCAGTACAACTGCTTTGTGGTAATAGTGCAATCCAGACCATAGCCTGCTATGGGTCCACATCTATGTCCTTAGACTGTCAATGCACATTCCTTAACACTCTGCCATCTATGATAGTCCAATGCAACACTGACATAGTATGAGACTTCAATACCCATCCATCACCTGGGAAAAGTAGCCAAGCACCAGTACAGTGGTCCAACACTTCCTGGGATTCATCATTTCCAATGCCCTGGATTGGCTCATACTGTTCTCTGGTAGAGGATGCAACAACCTTGACCTGTGTTGACTACTTAAATATGGGACCGTTGCTCATCCACAGTTGTCAATCACTGCATGTGAGATCCACACAGGTTGTAATCAACATGGAACTCAACATGTCAACCACACACCCCACTCAGGTAACCACCTAGCAAAACTTCTTCAAAGCTGCCTTTGCAGCCATGAAAACAGGGGTGGATGACTTCACTGCACCCATGGCAATGGAAAATAGCTGCATGACTGCCAAAGCATACACATATGCACTGTACAAACAGGTACATGAATGCATGGTACTAGCCAGAACTAACAGAACCCAGACACTGTCCTCCAAACACTAGGACACAATGTGATGTCCCCCTGCCATTACTAAAGTGTACAACAGAAGGATGACACAGTTGCAGAAAAAGTTGGTGTCCCATGACTGGTGAACTCCCTTATTAGCCTCAAACACAACTTGGGATGCCTCATAGAATCCCCTACAGGCATCTATGAAGATAGACATGCAGCAGACACTGACAGTCATGACTGCCTTTGATAGTTACATCAGCAACCTCCACATCATTAAACACAAGTGCTGTGAGTTACTGCACAATGCTAATACCTATCCTGAGACAACAGATATTGGCCACAGTCTCGGCAACACATTCAGTGCCAGCTTTACTCCTCTCTCCCCCCACAAGTGAAGTGCTGAGTGAATGTGTTCTCACATGCTGTATCCTGTTTCTGTTCTAGGCGTCTGTCTGTCACCAGGATGTGAACCTGCAGCAAGACCAAGGGGTATGGCAGTGTGTTAACCATGTCTTAGGCAGGATACAGTTGTATTTGCATGGATTTCCCAGGTCTGTGACACAGTGATTGCATATGCCTCACAGATTATAGGGCTGAGGGTTGTACCTAGTTATATGTTGATTTACAGCATCTGTTGTAGAGAGGAGAATGGTACGTGTTGTGGTTTGGACAAACCTCTGATTGCTAATAACCACAGCCAATGGGGATATTCATCAACTAAACACAATGAGATTACTATTCACACACACACACACACACACACACACACACACACACACACACACACACACACACACACACACACACGCACACACAAACACACACACACAAATTTGCCAGTACTGAGATCCATAGGTTCATTGATTCATAGGTGTGTAGTAGGTGAATGGGCCTGACGGCTCTAGAAGGCTAGCCCAAGGGATTACCCTGGCATCAGGCCACATGACAATAGTCCCCAGTGTGGCTCAGGAGTATAGTCACTGGAGTGGTCCCCAGGAGTGGGTATTGTATTCCCCATCCACTCATCCATATTTCTATTGTGGGGGGGCCAGTGATGTGCACTGCTTCACATGTATGTGATTTATATTCCATAATATGGACAGTGTTTGAGTTGTGCACTTGTCCCACAAGCATATCCTTTGAAGTGTGGAAGTGTGCTTGAGGTCTCTGGGGTATGTTGTATGGACAGATTGGTATCTTCAGATGTAGCATTCCTGACATAGTTTGGTAAGACATGGCTGTGTAACTGAGGGAGTGATTGCACCTACATAGATAGTATGGTACAGGGATTCATTGGAGTTATTGGAGTCTGTTCATACAGGGCATGTGTATAAGGCATGACATTCTCTTTGTGGGGTATGTTTGCAGACTCTACAGTTGTTGCAGGTGTCCAGTGGGGAAAATGGCAAAAAAGCCACTGTATACATTGGGCTACTGAGGGGATGGTACAGTGTGACCATGTCTTTTTACTTGCTGGATAGTACACACTTAGTCATGAGATGTAACACATCAAAGTACTTTCTGATGTCAGTGGCACTGTGGGCAGCTGACTGTCAACATGTGTCCCCCATTCTGTTATAACAATGTCACTGTCCAGTGGAGTACCACCAATGTATTACTTCATGTGAGCCATGGTGTTCCCAAAGGTGATGGTGGCACATTTCTTGGCACTGAGGTAATGTCCAGGCATCTGACAACAATCATAGGTGTCAAGTGACCTTTGTGCATGATGTCAACATTACATAGATTGGGAATACTACCACCCACCTTACTGTTGTATACAAACATTTTCAGACATAGTGCCTTTGTGCTCAATTGCACCTCAGAAGGGTAGATCCCAAACATGAAAGGACATGGGTCCATAGCCTATGTGACACCAGTCATGTCTGGTCATCGGTTTGACATGGAGTCCACTGCAATCACACCGTGGGTACTATCTGTATGGTGGTTTGCAGGAGAACTACTGATATAGTGGTTAATGCCTAGCTAAGTGTGTTTGTGCATGATTCCTGGGTGGAGAGTGGTCTCTGAGTATTAGAAGGGTTGCCTATATTGTTAACTATTCCATACTGTCACATAGTCATTGCACATGGCATTACACATTTAGGGTTGTGGATTGTCTACATCAACCTTTATGGTTTTGGACAACTGTTGGCCTTGTAATGTGGACATTGGGACATATACTAGGTCATCAATATAATAATTTAGCAAAAATCCACCCCCAATGGATCCTGTTATTACACAATCACACCACCACCCACACAGGATACTGATGACAGACAGAGACAGACACACACACTTGCCAGTACTGAGTTTCAAACCCCTACCTATTTACTGCTACAACAGTGTTACGCATTTATTGCATGCAACACAGAGCTTGTATGATAGACGTTGTCCCAAGGCACTTCTAAGGTGAAGAACATCACCAGCCCTTGTAAGTAGTGGCATAAACACTTTACCCTACACACACATTTACATTTGCCAAGAGTGAGATTCAAACCTCTATCAAGCTATGTTTTCAGACCTTTAGGTTACGCATTTACCACATGTACCACTGACCTTACATGGTTTAGAGTTGCCAACAGGCACTTCTAACGTGAATGATATCTGCAGGACTACTAATGTAGGGCACTGAGAAGTGTACTGGATGTAAATGGGGCCAAAATCTTATATATATAGATATGTATATATACACACACAAACTTGCCAAGAATGAGATTCAAACCCCTACCTATGTAGTTATTGCTAGTGCATTGTTATGCATTTATCACATGCACCACCACAGAGCTTACAGGTAGAACAGTGTCCAAACATACTTTTAAGGTGAGTGACATCAGCAGCCATTGGAAAATATTACACTTTAAAATGTACTGGTTGTGTATGGACACAAAATACTTCAACCTACAGATATACACACATACACTCACACAGACACATTTGTCTGTACTGAGATTAAAACTCCTACATCAGTAGTGTGTTGCACTACAGTATCACACAGTTATTGCAAGTACCACAGAACTTAGATGTTGGCGAGTTGTCCAAAGGTATCTCTGAAAGTGAGTGACATCAGCAGCAGTGCTAAAGGAGGGGTAAGGGAAGTGTAGTGAGTGTGAATGGCCTCAAAATCATGTCTCTAAAAAAATGCACAAACACATTTTTTGCAGTTGCCAGGACTGGGATTAGAATTCCTACCTAACTAGTTTGCTACACTATAGCATAAAGCAGTTATTGCAAGTGTCACAGAGCTTATTCACTGGTGGGCTCTCCAAATGTATTTTTGAAGGTGAGTGTCATCATCATCAGTGCTAAAGGAAGGGTAAGGGAAGTGTAGTGAGTGTGAACGTCCACAAAATTATGCCTGTACAAAGACACTCATACTCTCTCACTTAAACACACACACATGGTGACAGTTACCAAGTCTGGGATTAGAACTCCTACCTAACTAGTTTGCTAAACTATAACATTGCACAATCATCACGAGCACCATGGGGCTTATAGGGCTACAAATTGCCCAAAGGGTTATTTCAGGGTGACTGACATCAACAGGAGTGCTAAAGTAGGGCAATGGAAAGTGTAATGAGTGTGAATGGGCTCAAACCTGTTCATCTAGCAACACACACACACACACACACACACACACACACACACACACACACACACACAAAACTTTACATTTGATAAGACTGAGATTACAACTGCTACATGAATGCCTATTTGTACTATAGTGTTACACAGTTATCACAAGCACCGCTGAGGCTATAGGGATGAGGGCTAAAAAAGGAATTTCTACAGTGAATTACATCAGCAGATCATGTGATATAGGCCAATGGGGTGTGTACTGGGTGGGAAAGGCCTCATAATGGGATTCCCTCGGTTGCTGTCTGTCTCTCTCTCTCTTCCCCACGTCTATGTGTGTATATGTTTGATATATTATATTATGTTGGCCTTAGATATGTGTGAGTATTCCTATTCAGAGTGTGTGTGTGTGTGTGTGTGTGTGTGTGTGTGTGTGTGTGTGTGTGTGTGTGTGTGTGTGTGTGTGTGTGCGTGTGTGTGAAGTATAAATGGTGTACAATTTGATGTGTGTGCACAGACATCTGCAAATAACAGATATCTATAGTCCACTGTGTTGTCAGACATGGGCTTCATTTCTCTAAGTGTAGGAGCATACCAATCATGACCTTCTATACTGAGTGTGTGCATCCATTCCAGGGAGAGTTGGACTCCAGTTCAGGGTTTTGTGTGCTATAGCTACACCTAGCAAGCTGTTTCTGCAGGACATCTGTAGATATGTTACCAATATGGAGACACAATGGGTGTAAAAAACCAGGGGTACTGTAACTATTGCTGTCTGTGCTGCTTGTGTAACATGGTTGGTTGTAGCACAGATTTTATGACTTATGTACTGTTTTACACTGTGGTGTATCATGTCATCAACTACTGACAGACATCATTCTTTGCTCACAGTTATTTACCAGGGAAATACAAGATGAATGAAGCTGAGATCAATATTCTGAGGCATAGACTACACATTCTGGCACACTCCTGCCATTGTGGAGGGTAGCTACAGAAAATAGATGGCTGTTTCTGTGTAAATTGTCCAGCACCTTGATAATATGCTGGCTAGGGATCCCCTTCTTGTATTTTTTCAACTTAACGAAATGGCCATATCCTGCTGGTGCCATACCTCTCAGCTGTACAGATACACCCAGGCTATCCAGAGGCAGCACTCATATATCTGGTCAGTTTACCTTTGCATTGTGGTTTACAAGCAGTTTTGTGGCTATTTATTCATGGGTTTACAGTCAGGGGGTAGTATGGGCAGATATTAGAGTTTCAGACTTCACACACTCCATAACATTCATGCTTCTACATCTCCCCTTCTGTTATTCTCTCCTTGTCCTAACATTATGAAAGCAATATCTCTGAGGTATCTCTATAATTGGGCCTTTATCCTAGTAGTATTTATGACCTGGTCCACCGTCCTTGTCGTAGGACATGAGGAGGCATGCTACTGGCATTTGTCAGCATTGCCTTGCATTTGTTTTCTGTTTACTGTGTTGGATTGTTAGTTAGGACCCCCTGACATGCTGTATATTGTCACTATGGGTGAGGCATGGGCCTTTGCCAGAGGACTGTAGGCCATTTGAGAGTGCTGCAGGCCATCTGTAGTAGGCCAGTGCATTCTGTCACTCATACGTTCCCAGGCTGCAAGCCAGTGGATTATCCTAGGGTGATAGTGGTAAATGGTTGAGGTGTTCCTGTCATTCCTTCCTGTTCATACTGATCCACGGGTCTGGATGTGGTGAGGTTGCTGCTTACAGCTAGGGACACACCTGCATGGGACACCTATTCATCATGCAGTATCATGTATGTATTCCCATACATAGATGGGGTCATGCTGTACTCATTCCCTACAGCAAGGATATGACCTGTGATAAACCTGTGGCTGATGGTGGGGTACGTTTGGTGCATGTGTGATATGGAAGCTACTGACATCTGACTCACAGATATACTTGTGACATTCCTCTTATGCTGTCTTGTGTTTGGACATGGGCAGCCTATCATTACTTTATAACTGTGCCTTTTGTGATTTTCCAGTGATTGGCCAGACTACCAGTATTCCATACTAGAGGGACAACTAATGTGATGCTAACCTCTATGTATAATTCCAAAGTTGTATGTAGTTGACAGTTATATTATATGCACTCTGTGTAAGATACTTCCACCTGTGTAATGTTCTTATGTATGGGCCCCATTAATGGCGTGTACAGCTTTCCGACAGTGACAGATATTGACAAATGGACAGTGAGTATGTACAACTGCTGACATGGATGTAGCTGAGAAGCAGTGTGGTTGGCACTGCAGTTTTTGGAGCATGGCCCTGTCGACCACAGTACTGTACCTAGGCCACTGAGACACAACCATCCAGGCCTACATGCCGACTACTTTCAGACAATATTAAACACACAACAAACTTACCACACTGACCCCTGCATATTGTACACATGCAACGATCTATCATGTAGATCAGGACAGCTCTGGCAATCTGTGTTCCAGTGATATTACTCCTCAAACTTAAATGTTACTGCATTTCTACATCGGATTGTGGGGGGTGGGTGCACACCTGAAGACTTTAAACATTTGCAATGAAAGTACTGGTATTTCAATTACTCTGTTGTCTTCCATTTCAAATTGTATTGTGACCTATCATGCAGAAAGGAGGCATATCAGTAGAGTACACATTAGATTTTAATTGCATAAATTTCAGTTTTAGACTTCTTGCCCTTCAGAACTAAAATGCAACTGCCAGACCTGTGGTAGTATGTCTGTGTAGGTCTGGAGGGAGGCTGTTCACCATTGTCATCATTTGGGGGCCTTAGCTTGGCCTTTCTTTATGGTCATCTGCACTTGTCCTTCTGGGTGAGGCTGGTGATGGGTATGTGACCCTCATTGACATCCATGTGTGTAACCTATTGACACCCACGGTTATTTTGGCCTTCACATGTACTGCAGTGGGAGTTGTCACCTTGTATAATACTGTCTAGTATGTTGACACCAGTATTTGTTATGGCTTTCCTGCTGTCCCATATAGCTGTCACCTGTCTGCTGCTATCCCATTCATCCACTCAATTCCCTTGCATGCTTACATCCATACCATACATTCAGCTATCAGAACATACTACTCCATTCAGTAATTGATAGGAAAGGTGACTTACCTTGTTGCTGGGCCAATATTGAGGACAGTGCTGGAGTGCTGACTATGTCAGATGCCCATAGTACACTCCCTATACATAGTAAAGCACAGGTAGTGTCATGTTTGTCATCCCTTTTACTGTATGTGCGAGTTGGAGAGAGGTATCAGTCTCTGGTTACCTACAGTGTCAGTGTGTGTGCTATGCATTGCCTCTTTGCCAAGGCCTGGACATACTGGGCATGCCTCCTTCTGCCTATGGGGACAGGCTCAGGAAGTTCCTCCTCTGAGTCACTCTGTGCCTTTGCTGGCCTTGTCAATGGTGGAGGGCTCTGTGGCCCTGCCCCATGCTGTTCCTGCTGCAGCTGTTTCTGCAGGATTATTGTGTAGCATGGTACATACTATGAGCATTTGTGTACATGTAGCTGGAGAGTACTGCAAGGCTCCACTGGATATGTCAAGGCAGCGGAACTATGACTTAAGCATCCCAAACACATGCTCTACAATTATCTTGGTTTGTGTGTTTGCCTCATTATTGTGTTCTTGTTCAGATGTGTGTGTGTGTGTGTGTGTGTGTGTGTTTCTGATGGGTGTCATCAGCCACGGGTCCAGTGAGTAGCCAGCATCCCCCACTAGATGGCCATATGGGATGTCCCCCCTGGCAAATCCCTGATACAGCTGTGAGGAATGCCAGATGTGGGAGTCGTGATAGTTTCCAGAGCTGCCAGCACACACATTCATGATAATGCACTGGGCATTGCACATGACTTGGTAGTTGATGGAGGGGAAGCCCTTGCAGTTTATGCAGACCCTACACTGCTCACCAGGTGGTGCTTTGATGTGGATGTAGGTGCAGTCTATAGCACCAACAACCCCATGGTATTCTGCCATACTGTGGAAGAGACGCATACATCTGGTCAATGCCTCACGGGTGTTGGGAAAATATATGTGCTCATTGGCATGTGGTGTCATGACATCCAGGAACTGAAGTACCCTGGATGCTGATGCCTGTAATACCCCTATGATATCCCCAGTTGGCCTTTGGAAGGTACCTGTGGCTAGTATTCTTAAGCCTACACATACCTTGGTATCCATTGGGATGGGTTCCCCTCTGTTGGTTTTGTGTGTGAGGCGGGGACGGCACATTTGGACAATTTGCTGTAGAATGTCCCTGTCCACTCTAAAGTGCTCCACTATCTCCAGCTCATGTAGGCCCTGGTAGGTTACCCTGGGTCTGTACACTCTTCTCCTCCTCCTACTCACTGTGGGTTGGTTGTCAGCATTCTCCTTCCCACCACTCTCAGTCTCTAGCACATATTGATGGAGTAAATCAGCAGCAGCCTTTAACATTTTTAGTTAGTTTTGCTAGTTAAAAATCCCCTATCTGTGTACACCAGTGGTGCAGAGTTTGTGGGAAAAAACAGTCTGAAAGGTGTTTGCATAGTTTATAGTAGTGTGCTGGGCTGCTGCATGTGTAATTGGCTGATTCTGATACATTCCACCAGCCAGCTATGCTAGTTCTCCTTGATTGCCTTCTTGCAGATGTTTCCCCTTCCCACTTCCTTCCTATTTAAGCTCCAAGGCACGCCGTGCATACCCAGTGCTGAAATGTAAACAGAGCTACCATTTCCTCTTTTTTTTTTTCTGTTTAAGTTTAAAATCCAGTGCGCGGCACGGACACCCATTTAGGCTATGTACACAGTGCTCAAGCACATCTGACACACCCCCTTCCTGAGCTGTTCTTAACTAAGGGCAAACACGGGCCATTGAGCCCCAGTGAGCTTACAGCATGCATGGCACATTCCCTTATGAAGTCATAAATCTCTTAGACTTGCACTGTTGTATTGCTGCACCTACACGGTTAGGTTTAAACTGACACTTTGAAGAAATATGTGATTCAGTATAACTCCCCTCATTTACCTATCCCAGTGTGTAGGTCATTAGTTACTGCACTAAGATGGATCCATTCCCCTTGACAACCAGTGCACCCTAGTATTGTTTACATTCTGCATGCCATAGACTATAATGGCAAAATGCAGATTTAACTTAAAATTGAGTTTTCCCATTTTATTTTTTTTATTATTTTCAGCACAATCCTGTTGGTGCACCACTGCCCTATGCTTAAACGTCAGAGATTGGCCAAAAAAAGTTTAATTTTCATAATAATTAATCAATTTTTAATGTCAATGGCCTTATATTTGGCCATTGGCACATGTAATGTACATACATAATACATGCTTTTTCACAAGCTGTCATGCCTCCATTTTGTCAGTTGCAAAAATGCACTCAGCTATTTTCTGAATACATTTCTGCACTGACACTTTTCTTGCACTGACACCTGGCAGCTTGTTGAATCACCTCATTTGCATGGTTTTCAATAGCAGATGAGGTGATTTGCATGCTTGCTGGTTTTCCATGCTGGAACAGTGTAGGGCCACCCGTGCACATGAAAACGGCACTATCCTGAATCACTCTGTGGCCATTTTCCATGCAGGAGCTCCTACACTGTCCCTGCACAGAACTGTAGGCTTCCTGGATCCTGGGGATAATGTCAACAATCTCATAGTTTCATAGTTTAGTACTAGGCTATCTGCCCTGGGGCATTTGTAAGCCTAGCCATAGTGATGTGGCTTTTGCCACCCCATGAAATGGTACAAAAATGCACAGAATAGATTTAGAATACTGTGCCTCTGTCTATTAGTGACACAGTGAAGGTCCCCTTATATAATAGAATTAGTTTACTGTGCCCCTGTCTATTAGTGACACAGATATGACCCCTGGGGTAAACTTACGATCTCCCATCCACTCATCAAGATTTCTCTTGAAGAGAGTCAGTGAGGGGCTCTGCCTAACATGAACTAGGATCTTATTCCAGAGCATGGGAAGCCTCTGGGTTATGAATCTATCCCTCCAGCATGTCCTATTCATACTTGTGCTGAGGTTTAAGTCTTTAGCTCTCGTGGTCCTGATGGATTTGAATTTTTTGAGGTGGAGCATGTCCATCAGTTCCTGATTGGACATGGCCTTGTACATCAGGCAGAGATCACCTCTGAAACATGTGCTAATAAAATATGCCTGCTTGCACTTACAGATTCTGATGGAATCCATAAAATTTCTAATAAAAAAATTATACAAAAGAAGGGCAATTATGACCACCTTACCACAGCTAACATTTCCTAACAATGGGTTCTGGACTTGTGTGGGGAACACAAGTAATATACACCCCCAAGGAAAGTGGGAGATAAGATGTGGGGTATGGGTGAAGAAAAGGAATACACAAGAGGGATGTTGGAATATGAAAATCTAAGGGAAAGTAAGAGGGGCATGGGCAACATTTTTGGTGGGAATAGACCCTATTTTTTGTTTTTTAAGGTTAGAAGGAGAATGACATCACAGCAGGTATACCCATAGAAAAATTCCACAACACAAGTCAGACAAAGGTGTCCTGCATCATAAAATAGCCATATGTCTGGTACAAGTTCACCTCATAAAACTATTACATGGCAATGGTCAGTAATTGCAACAAAGGTAAACATGTCTGCAACATATAATAGGGAAATATGAAGATGGAAGGGAGGTGGAAAATATGGGCCCACATCAGGGAAAAACAGGACAAAGTAAGTTGACACACTGCAAATGCATGTGTACAGAACACAGGGTGCTGTAGAAGCTTAACCAAAATACATTTAACCAATTAGAAAAATAAGTTACACAGGCAGAATGATTGCAGAGGTCCACAGAACCGGCCATGTATAAAACACACACATACACAGTAATGTGCAATCATGTAACATCAACATGCATAGGTAAGCAAACTAAGAATTTCAAGCGCATACACATATAGTGTCATGTAAATGTTGACTAAGCAAATGGAGGTGTATATCAACCATTCCACTCAGTACTGAGCAAAAGACGCTCCTGTGAACATCATTTCAGCACATCAGTGGGAAGTCTATCAATGCTCTTGTCAAAGGTACAATAATGTGTAGGCATGGATTTGACTATGTGCAGACACATGTACACTCAGTTAATGTGCACAGCTATTTGCAGAAGAGGTGAACTTATGTGAATAAGTAATGGTTGTGGAAATTAAAGATATAGCAAACATGGTGTAATGTACTGTTAATGAATATATTCTCATAATGCTGTATGCTGCATTGCTGTTTGATGCAGTCAGAAAAGAAGGATTGCACACAGACATGATATATCTGTATATGATTCCAAATGGCATCAGTATTGCCAGCACATGGCACACAACAGATCATCATGCCAGCAGAGAATCATGGCAACTGTCATCAAAACACATGAGGAATAACATGTCCTGCTGTTGCAAATAAATGATATGGCAATACAAAGTTCCAAGCTATACCACAGTGCTAGTGCTGGAATATGGATAACATATGTTGTCTGTCATTTGCCCCAGTAAACACATGTTTACAGGCTATGTCTTGCAAGCTAACTGCAACAATGCATGGACAGCTGAATGTAGGAAGAAAATGTAATGTATCAATGTGTGTCATGCACACATTGCAACAGAAGTAAATATCACATGACAATAACTCATAAACATAACAGCTACATGGTACGCATTCACAAGAGTGCATATATAGTCAAATCAATTATTTTGCAATCAGTATGTTGGCAGCATGACACAAGTCGAGCACGCAGACGATGCTTACCAACCAGAGGGACAAGGCTGAAGGGACTGAGGCTCATAAATGGCCTCACAAGTTACATCTCTGAACGAATAGAGCATTGGCCATGCTATGTTCTGAAAAATGTGCCTATCATGTCCCTCATCTGTGGTCTGAATGTATTGATCAAAGCCTTCTGGTAATAGTCTATGTTCCTCTCCTGGCATTGTCTCCTCTGAGGTGCAAGCATGATGGCTCAGGCAGGGGTGGGTCCAGCTTCCTCCTCCTCATCATCATCTTCATCACCATCATCATCTGAAGACCCTGGAGGTAGCCTGGCATTCACTTGAAATCATCATCTGATAAGAGAATTTCCACAGGTCTCATGCTTTGTCAAGATTAATTGCAAAACAGAACTGTTAAGAAAACTAAATGTCTATCACACAGAACATTCCCATAAAGCTCATACCTTAACTTAATACAAAAATGATGAAAATTTACAAAAGGACTGACACATGATGATTATGGACAGTGTTACATTATAAATGCCTGCCCATTGTTGTCCTATTCATAAATAGGAAATCATTAATCTTTTGTGAAAAACTGTATAGGCTTACAGACACCCACCCAGGTCATTAGCATTATAAAAGTGTATGAATGTCCAAATCTAGAGATTGTACTATCCACATGTAATGGTTCATATTAACAGCCAGCAAGTGTCATTGTTAAAATGAGGAAAAATTAATATGACAATATTGTGTGCGATAGGCAAGCCATATGAAAATATGAGTAAGACAGCATGTTAATTGAACACACACCAATATAATGAATACAACAGTAACAAATATTTTATATGTTCAATCATCACAGTCTATCACATATGAGAATGTAATGCATGTTGTACTAACAGTATTTTGTGTGCAACTGCATGCATTATCTACCTAAAATTAATATTAATCAGTAGCCTGCAAAATGTAAACATCCTGATGAGGGTCACTGATTTTGAACTGTTTTAAAGAAAAGTCTATCTGCACACATGTCAGTAAACCTGGTTTGTAAGTGTGTTTTAACAAAACACCCAAGGTGCTGTAGGCAGGTACGACACCAATATTGAAATGAAGGACATGCTACACAGTCTGCAAACAGTACTGCAAACACTGATAGAGCAAATACCGTTTCTGTTTGAAAAGAATGCTGTTCACAATAGTTCAGTCAGTAAGAAGCAACAACCACATGAAGACATGCATTAAAGGCAGCATTCAAAGCACTAAAACTTGTATGCAAAACATCCACGTTCAATATGTGTGATATATACACCAACCCAACTATTATTTAGGTTGCAGAGTGCAATTCAAAAACTGTGTCCTTTAACAATAGCTTAATGCTACATGATAGTTTAACATTTTTGGATTTCAGTCACAGTTGTAAAGATAGCGCTAGTGTAATAATTTTACTTAGCTTAACGATGTATGATGGGTAATCCTACATTCTAAGCAATATGTATGTTAATGTAAAAGTTACAGGCCTGTAAAAAGGATCAGATTCATTTCATCTCATAAAACAGAAACAGTAATCAACATACCTCTCTCCCTCCACTGCCCTTAAGCCTATGATGCATAGAGTATAGTTCCTGGTCCAGTCTTCATCACCTGTAAACAGAAAATAGAATCTATGAATGATGTATTGCTCATATAACAGTGATATGCATTGCTCAAAACAATTTCTAGAAAATGTATTCTTGAAGAATGTTAGACAATCACCATAAACATTTTTTAGTCTTAAATACAGGTTTTAACTTCTTTGAACGCAGATTGGAGGACATGTGATTCAAACCTGTAATTACAGTGTACATCCAAACATTAACATTGAGAGCAACTTGCCTAGCTAATCCATGTTGATGGAAAATGCCTATTTGAAAGCAATGAAAATACTTGTTTTTATGATATCACCTGGGTGGGGGATGATCTACTAATATGAATCCTAGCTTAGGATTTCAAAGTATGAACATGTGCTGGTCATGTAGGTAAAGAGTTTGAAAATGTTCATTCATATCAGCACTGTCTTCAGAAACATTAACAGTGAGGGAAATCATTCATTCCTCAGACAGTGGGACAGTGCCATGTATCATAGAGCTTATGTGAGAAGAACCATGCAAGTTACTGTATATAAGGTATATGTAAGGTATGTGTGAGGGCCATGATATTCTTTGGCAAAGTGCACATCATTGAACAAATATATACATCTTCCCTGCTCTGCATTTTGACTGTAAGTCTGCTGATCCCACTCCCTGAAAAGATGAGGATGATGCTGTTCTTGAACTTAGTGTAATATTTACTGATAAAACAGACCTTGATAGCACTTTTACAAAGTATACAATATTAACAAAAGCATTGGTCAGACATAACAGTCTGTAGCAAGTTTTACTGACCCTGCTGTTAAAAAGCTGACATTAATGGACCGTCATGTATTACGAATATGTGCAAAGGAATTTGACAAAGAACTGAGTTATTCACAGCCATGCTCAAAATATATGATAACATCAATAAGTGGAATATGCTTCTCTAAAGCCAGCATGTGTTCTTGTAAAACAAACAGGTACTGCTTTACTAATCCTGTTGTTAAAAAGCTGATGTTAGCTGAGTGTTACGCATTACAGGCATATTCGTATGGACTTGATGACTAACTCAGTCATTTTTAACCATGCACAACTTCAACATTAATATCATTTATTGGAATATGCTTCTCTAAAGAAATGTTATGGATGAAGTAAACTAAGATAACTGTTTCAGATATGTCTCCACTATGTGAATTAGAACCCACAGCAAACCAAAATGTAGGCAGAGTGGCTGATTTCCTTAGAGGACAAACTAACAGGCAGCAGGGATTTCATTTTAACAAACAAGTACTGCAGCTGTTTATTCAAATTCTAGTGGAAAATGGATGAACACAGAAACTGTAAACAATTATTGGGCATTTTACTTTAGAGAAATAACAGCTATTAACACATGACTGGTAACATATGTAGGCAATCAGACAGGCATTCCTTTTTGGCTTAAATAAACATGGTTGTTTACTTTATTAAGACCAATGGATTAAAGAAGTTATATATGAGTTTTTATTGTGACATGTAATGGTGCAGTGGGGGATACTGTGATACTATAATGGAAAATTACAAGGTCTGCAGCCATCTGCGGCCTAGGAGCTGTATGTGTCAGTGATGCACAGGGAAATTATGTTGTTATATGTTGTAAAACATATACACATCTAAAAACTTCATAATTATGTATATTGTAAACATTAAATAAACAGCATGGGAATCAAACCCGCACTTATACGGACAGCAGTTACCACTGAACTCCATGAGCTAATCGTCACAACAGTTACTTAATTGCTGTAAAAATATCTATTTGATACATACCAGAGATGATATTGTATCATTTTAATTTTCTTTTTGTTGGGAATAGCAAGGGACACACCATTTCAGCCTGTGAAATGTGAATTTCTTTCATTAACCAGAGAACTTGTCTCACCACTGATGGACACTAGCAGAACTTAGGGTTACTATTATAACTGGCCACTTTAGACCATCAGCACTTGCTACCACAACAACCATTAAAGTCATGAAGAGAAATCATTCAGAATCTGCATTAACAACAGCTCCAAGTATGTGGAAGAAGGTCTTCAGAAATCAGGAGCAGGAATCCTCCAAAGAGATGCATCAGCTAAACATTGCCAGTATACTCTGTCAACATTTTGTAGCTTTGTGAATCTACCCATTGATTACCCTATGCAAGCAACTCTACTGACCACCAAATTGGGATTGATAGTTTACTACCTCACTTGATCTGAGTGCCCAGAGCAGACAAACTCACTTCGGATAACATAACAAAAAATTCAGTTATCATCCTCTGGACAATGTTTATCACGTACCAGGGACATTTGTGATCATACCTATGTATGAATAAGATGTTTCTGTAAGACAGTCAGTTACTTGAAAAACAAATATAAAAGCAGTTTGGCACTCAACGTCAGGTAAAATAAGCTGTTTACATAACTTACAGTCCTCCATATATGTGCATCAGTCCTCATGTGATCATTGAAGGTTTCCTCATTTACCATTGTATTAGTGTATGTTAAATTATAAAGTACTCTAGCCACCATCTCTAAGAAAGTAGACTGCACCAACAAGTTTTTAGGTCCATGTGCTCAAACACAGAGATTTTATTTCTGCAGCTTGCATTTGCACTGAGGTGATTTAAGTATAATGTTTCATTCTGCCATCAGCCGGATGTTGAAAGAGTTAATTATTTTTCCTCACCATTCCCAGAAATGTTCACCTTCTGAGTTGTTTGCATTATGTCACCCCTCAGCACTTGCTGTACCAGGGCAAGAAATGGAGCTTGGAATTACTAATGACTGACATTCTGGTTGGTAATAGGTTACAGCTTGGGAAAGCATAGTTTCCTCTCACTGGACATTCATTTGTTGTTGCACAGTAGATTGCTGACACGGCTTAATTTCTGCTCACTTAAAACTACACATTGTACAGTATAGGCTCTCCAAATGTAACTGCCTGTATTGTAAAAAAAATGTTTAAGTTATGGGGCTTTTCTCCCCTTGAGTATAATTCCATATCAATTATTGGAAAATCTTTAATGTGTGTTTTTGGAGCATTTCCCCCAACTCAATATAAAATATTTAACCTGTCACAGGCTTTTTTCCCCCTTTTATATAATTACTCATCAACACATTTTAAAATATGTAATCTGTCGTTGGACATTTCTCTCTTTATCTGTATAATTACTCATCAACTATTGTTTAAATGCTTTTGAATCTACTATGAAGCTTTTCTGCTATGGCATCTGCTGAAAATGTGCTATTGGCTCAGTTGAACTTTCCTGGTTACCAAAGGATAAATTAATAAATAAATAAATAAACTAGATACCAATTGTGCCCATCTAATCTGTATGCATTTTTAATGTCAAGCTACTACGCAACACATGCATTAGTCAGAATATTTAGTTCAGAATAGCTCAGTTTCTAATGATGAATGATTCTTTTTTACATTTTAGACTATCTCTTACTAAAGGGCAGTGACATTACAGTCACCTGCATGGATCCTAGTAAAATATGCATGATTGCAAGTTTTTGTTGAAGTTGACAGTCAAGCTATGCAGGTAGTACCTAACCAGGGCCACTTCAAATTTTAAAGTCAGTTTTCAGTCATAGTCATCCAATGACATTTACAATTCATGCAGGGTGCCAGAAGCTGTTGAAGACTGAGGGGAGGATGGCAAAAGGGGCACTTTGTGATCTAAAAGGGCATTCTTTTAGCTAATAGCCTACCATAACAGAAGCAGTTCCATAGCGCATGATGTATCTAGTGTAAATATGAGTTGGATTTGGAATGACTGCATAGAAATTTCATATAAGTGTACAAATGAAGCAAATGTTGCTCCCGCATGGTATGGCTACTAACATGCACCTGCATAGTATGTGATGCAGTAGCCAGTTATTTAATAGTTAAAGAAAAAGGTACAGTACTGCTGTAACACACTTACTGTTGCCACACCAACAGCAACGACTACAAAAGAGTGGTGTGAAGCTGTTAAATACCTCATTCAGGCTGTTAAACATTCAGATGGGCTTTAAACAGTGTCCCCATGAAGCATTTAGCAGCTTCTCTCTCTGTTTTGTGGTAACTGCTGATTGCTTTTAATAGACTGGAGCTTAGCAGTAGCAACAAGTACTTAATAAAAGCTTGTTAATAACCTTTCCAGTGTCAGAATAGTGCTTAACAAGCATGCCTTTCCACCCAAATTCAGAGCATAATCATACTGACCCATAAATTGCAAGTCATTATCTTTCAAAAATAAAACATATGCATCACAGAACACCTAGATCCTGGTGATGCCAACGCTCAGGATGTAGAAGTGAAGTCTGACACAAGGTTTTTGAAGGCTTCTGCTCTAGGCCCATCTGTTCTACAAACTAGCCCTGCTCAGAGGTGTGCACAGAAGGCTGCAATAGCTTGTGTGTGGGTGTGGTGGGGACTGAGAACAATGATATTTTTTCTGAAATTCTCCTCACAATAACAATTCTGAGGTGTGCATAGAAGATCAGTATAACTTTGTTTGACTGAGGAAATTATGGATATTATTTCTCTAATCTTCCTCAAATTTAAATCTCAGAGGCATGCATAGAAGGTCACTGTGTCATTTATGGTGCTCTGACAGTATGGTCATTATTTTGTTAATATTCCACACACTCATACCTCAGAGATATACTCACAACATCACTATAGCTTGGGTAGGGTTCAGTGGACTGTCTAGGAACAACAACACAGAAAACATGTCTCTAACAATTTTTTTTTCGCTTTTCTCACTATCACTTCTCAGACGTATTTTACAGGTGGCTAACTTTGGGAGAAAGGGTAAGGAGGTATATTGTGAATATACATCTGAGATCAACACATTAAAATATGTTGCTTTATTCTGGTTGTTAGATAGATACAGAGAACATAGTTTGTCTTTTAGGGATGTGTGTGAAGATGGAAGGTGTATGATGTGCATACTTCTCAATCTGCAGACATTCAAAATAAGAGTAAATGGCCTTAGAAAGTAGGTACATCCAGCCAAAACCCTAGACATATAATTAGCATCCAATTATAATACCAAAAATCAAGTATCTCTTTTTGCTTCCAATGGGAATGTGGAATACTGCATATCTAAAAAACAGAGAGTGACAAAAAATGATGAAAAAAATATAAGCACATTTTCAAAAAGGTAGTATAAAATCTGCTGACTTTAAAAGACTATTGCAACATTCTGCCTCACTAGATAATTCATTTTAGTTTCCCAAATGGGGTGATGTAAGATGTGTGCCCTCATTCTTTAAATTATTGGGTGCTACTAGTATGTTGGTCATGTTGTGTGTTTTTTTTGTGTGTTCTAGACAACTTCAAAATTAACAAGTGATAAGGATAACTCAGGAAATCGTATGATGGTGTAAATTAAGCCTGAAAATAGGGACATACCTCCAAAAATAGGAACATCACATGCAGGGGTAAATCAGGCCTGAAAATAGAAACAGCCCTCCACAATAGGGACAGTTGAGAGGTCTGTGTGACAGCAGCACCATGAGATATAGGACTGAGGCAATCTGTTCATTCACTTTCATCCAGATCTAATATCAGAGGGATACACAGATGGCGGCTATCTTTTTTTAATTTTTATTTACTTATTTATTTTTTGACAGGGAGACAGACACTATTCCAAGATATGATTCATGCATCTTTCTTAGTTTATTGGGAGCTATTTTTTCATCAGCTTTGATCATTAAGCCTTGGGCACAACTTATTTCTTTACTGAAAAAAAAAAAAAAGCTAGAATTTCATTAAAGTAACAAAAGACTGGGGGAAAGCTCTTAAAATGTATCAGTTGCCTAGGACCCACTAGTGGTGGGGATGCTGGCTGGTGGGGTTTGCTGCCATAACATTTCATTTTTACTTAAGCAATTGCAAATATCATTAAGCAATTAAAACAATCACATTTCTTCTCTACGAATGCAGTCTGCATCCACGCGCACATGTTCAGTATGGCACATGCACAGATTTAAACAGTGGAATTTGCTGCTATTTTTGTGCTGCTGCCAGGATGGAATTTGTTGCTATTTTTGTGCTGCTGCCAGGATGGAATTTGTTGCTATTTTTGTGCTGCTGCCAGGATGGAATTTGTTGCTATTTTTGTGCTGCTGCCAGGATGGAATTTGTTGCTATTTTTGTGCTGCTGCCAGGATGGAATTTGTTGCTATTTTTGTGCTGCTGCCAGAGAACCTGGAATGGTTTCTCGGAACTTGCTAGGACCAGACAGGATGACAGAGCTGTGTGTGTGTGTGTGTGTGTGTGTGTGTGTGTGTGTGTGTGTAAGTGTAAATGCCATAGTTATGGTTGGCAGGTTGGTTAATTAACTTTTTCAGGCTCAAACCCTATACCTTGCATACATGACATAAATGCCTTAATGCTCTACACCAACTACCTTTATTGGGGTTGGGGTATATTTTCAAGGAATAAGAGTTTCAAGGGAAGAGAAGTTTACTGTTTCTCACACAAAGTCTGTTTCAATGTGCAACTATTTTGTTTAGCAAATGGCTGCCAGTGTTTGTATGAGAAAGCAATGTTAGTAGCACAACAGGTAGCACACTTGCCTTTGGGGCAGAAGGTGGTGTGTTTTGCTCCCTCCTCATGTAAATGGATTGTTGATACTGCAGTACACCTTAAGGGGGGTGGGGGGGGGGGTTGCACTCCTGAGTGTTTCCTCCTTTGGATGAGACACCAAGTTAACTATGAACCTGTTTTGCCAGTTGTTCCTCATTGCAATAATACCAGCTTACCAATTTTTTTTAATATAACATACACAATTTATTCTGCAAGGGCAGCAGCACTGAATTTGTAGATGAAACACTGAAATATTTTTTTAAGTTGTTTGCCAAGAACAACCTCTTCATTAGTTATAGATCTCTTTAATGTGGAATTATTCAGATGATGTTTACTTTTGAAGAAATTGTGCATATTGACTAGTATTGATGGATTGTAACAATAGAAATTTGAGTGGCCTCATATAGTTGAGATGTTTTGAAATGGGAAGTTTTGTCATTATTGGTTCATATATTTTTTTCATTGCTTACTGGAAAAATGTTCAGAACTGCAAATTTGAAATACCCTAAAAAGTGGTGCTGTATTATACAAGGGATATAATTTAATACAATCAGGAAGGTGAATCAAAGAACAAGTGTGTGTATGCATGGTACTAAAAATGTATGCAAGGGGTTTGATAACAGCCCAAAGGTAAACTTAAACCACCACTGTAAAGATGCATTTTCTTTGAATGTGGGTTTCAATGTCATTTCAATGAATCTTAAGTTTCAAAGGCAGAGAACTTTACTGCTTATGCTAAGTCTGTTTTCATCGAAAGACTGCATTGATGTGTTTAGTGAGTGGCTATCAGTGTATTTGCTATACAATTTGAAATAAAAATCTTGAATTAAATCCAAATATCTGTAAGCACTGTAGAAGTAAAGAAGAAAATGTTATGCACACTGACATGTTTGAGCAGTGTTTATGGTAACTGGGGAGAAATAGCCAAGTAATGTGAGACAGGCCCCGTTTGACCATGATCCACCTTTGAGCCTTCAGATTACAAGCATAATTCTATTATTTCCTCCACAGTTATTACCCCACTATCTTTGCCATTTAGGGAGTGGTGCATGGATGCAGAAAGAAAATAAAGAATAAGAATGAATTTCTTTATTTTGGCCACAATTTTTGTTCTAGCAATCTTTGATTCATTACATTTGAAAAAAAAATCTCTAAAAAACAGCACAGAGCATCTAGAAACCAATTACTTCTGGGGGCTGAAATTTCTAGCTTAATTTGGCATAATGGTTTAAGGTGTTTACATTATTCACACAAGATGCAGGGTTTGACTCTTACATGGGATAATTGGCTAGGCTTAAAATAGCCCACAAGGGCAGGTAGCCTAGTAATCTATAAACCTATCTAAACCTATCTAATTTTATTATTTCCTCCTCGTTAATTACGGTATCATTTTTGGCCAGTTAGGATATATTGAAAGAATGCAGGAAAAATCTGAAGAGCACAACAAAGCTTGAGAAAAAAAAATAATTTCAATGGTGTGGTGAGTCCAGCATGTTAGGAAAGTATGGGGGCACACTTGGGGTATGCAAGATGGACAGTGGGCAACAGGAGGCCCATGGAGACCTTTTCCTAGGGTTTCATTTCACCAAAAGTCAGAGCCATAGAATTCACTACTGCCATGGGCTATCCTATTTAATTATATAACACAGCTTATCAACAATTGTAGCATCTGGATGAAAAAAAAAAAAAAGAGACGAGCTTACGGAGAAATAATAGGTACTGTTGGTAATTGTGGGCTGGATGTCAGACCGTGTTCTGGCACACGGTCTGATACACTTACTCTTAACTCTTGTGTTGGTAGCTGTGGACCAAATGGGAAACCACCTCATTCTGAGAACTATAGTGACTTTAAAAACACTTTTGAAAAAAGTATTGTTGTAATGTTTGAGAAGAGCTCAGTACCAATCATGTTGTCAGTAATAGTAATGTTTCATTTTCATCTTTAAAAGAGATGATATATATTTTTCAAAAATGTTTTACTAAATACAATAGTTTACAAACAGAAATATTATAGTTAAAAGAATATGTAAAACATCAGATAGTACAACAAGGGTTACTTATGTTTAAATTTCCTTTTGGTTTAGTTTAGGATGAAGCTATGACCCATGATTTTACTTGCTTTTTACTAATGTGGATTTGAACTTTAGTTAAAAGTTATTCACTATAATGAAAAATACAGAGACACCCTGTGCCATGAAGTTGACCATTTGCATAGTAAAATTACTACTGATCTAATTTTTCAATAATGCAAAGGATTATACCACAGGATTTTAGATAAAATTGATAGGAGATGCAATGGACTTTTTTTAAAGACGAAAAGGAAGTTAGATAAGGAATCTTAAAAAAGAAGGGATCTTAAGCAATATTTGGAAAAGACAGCATATCACACTTCTAGGTTGGTAGCCATACATCAAAGTGGTAATCGTGGTAAAAATTACTATCGACCTGTCAAGCTGAATATTAGAGATTATACTGAGGAAGGTAACAATGAGTTTAGAGATGGGGGAGGTGATGGTCACTATTACTATAGTAATGAAATGTATAAATCTTATTAACAGGATTTTCGGAACCCCACCCACTTGGAGAAATCAGCAAACAGAATATTCAGAGAAGGTATCCCCACTGAAGTTTGATGACATAATCTCAGAGGTGTCACATATATTCAGGGAGAGGAATATACAGTAATTTGTTCCCACAAATAGTCCTATCGTCAACACCTTTGAGGGATTTAATATTTATAATTATACAAATAAAAATTACTAAAGAATATTTTTTTTTTTTAAGGATTTAAATTTGTACCTATTTCAAAAGGTGGACATAGCAGATAGTATGGTTGAACTGAAATTGTATACAAGGAAGTTGAATTGTAATATTTTATTTTCAGATCATATCAGTAGTGGATACCAGAATTGTAGGAACAATATAGAAAATGCAACAATCAAGCCTGTATACAAACTCCGTTTATAGCAGTGCACCAGATATTTGGATAATATCAGAATTGTAGTTTGGCTGGTCACAGTATTAAGACAGTATTAAGAGAAAAAGTACTTTTAATCCATCCCTTAGTAAATGTATTTGAGAAGGCCGTTATGGAAGATATTTACAAGATTTATTCGGGTAAATACAATTTTTTACCAACCTTTCCCAAGACAAGGCCTGCTTGTCTAAGCTATCCGTATTATGAAGCCAGATAAGGGAGGAAGTGTGGTTATTTTCAGTGTGGAAGATTATTCTAATGCTATGCAAAAGATCTTATTTGTTGTAAACACATAAGTCCCGGTATCTAAAAATCAGATCAATATTGCATACAGTAGGATTGATTCATATTTTGAGGGATACATGTTAAATCAGCACATTTCATTAGACATTTATGAATTTTCGTTTAATACAAAACCAGTTATTCCCTCCATTTTTGGAATTCCCAAAAATCATAAAGATGTTACTAACTCACCATTTATATCCATAGTTTCAGCTAGTGGTTCTAAGACTCATCCTCTAGCCATTTTGGTAGACAAATGGGTGAAACGTGGCTGAAAACACATTTCATTTAATTAACGATCCTTGGAAATTTCTGGGGCATCTTAAAAGTGATGTATGGTTAAATGACCTTATATTTGTAACTGTGAATGATAATGATCTTTTTTAGGTGATACCCAAATATGTAGGTTTAGAGTTTTTTGAAGACATGTTACTTTTACATTACTCTCTTACTTATGAGCAACTTTAGTTGTTGAACTTACAGCATTTATTTTAGAAAATAGTTTTGTGTTTTTTGATGGAGAGTATTTTCAACAGATAAAAGGTGTTGCCATGGGTGTGGCATGTGTCCCAGTATATGCCAATCCTGTGCTTTTAGGATGGGAACGCAAATATGTTTTTAATAGGGGCTTTGTAAACAATCTACATTTATATTTACATTACCTAGATGGCATTTTTTTTTTGTGGAAGGGTACTAGTGAAGAAGTTGATAACTTTATAAATTATATTAACAACACCACAGAATATTTTAAATTTACTTATAAATGTCATCCATTTAAGATTAACTATTTAGATACCCTTATTTCCCATGGTGCAGATGGCTTCAAGTCTAAAAATATGTTATTATATTAGTGCTAGTTATTTTTATGTTATCCTATAAGTATTTTACAATTGCTATTTTTACTGTTTTTGTTTTTTCTGTTTTTTTTTTCTTTGCTGTTGGAGCTTTACTCCTCGGGTCTCCACTGAAAAGGGGTCTCTACCCAGTTGGACTATCCTGGTTAACAAATGTCAAATAAATAAATAAAATAAATAAGTCTAACATTTATTGTAAGGATACCTTTTGTAATTCTTCTTTGCATTATGCCAGCAGTCACCCTATAACACAAAATAGAAGTTTGATCAAGAAGCAAGCTATTTGTGTAGCTAGGATGACTTCCCACCAAGAAGATGTTTTGAAAGAAGTGATAACACTTGCAAATTTGTCTTACGCTAGGGGATACACTAAGAAATTAGTGGATAGTATCATTGGAGAAGTCTATTATGGGTGGGGTGTTAAACACAAGCCACTTTTGCGTATAGGTTTAGATTATAATAAGAGCCCCTATGAGAAATTAATGTATAAGAGAACATGTGTCATACAATACAACCAATATTTTAAATAAATTAAGGATGCTATTAGAAAAAAATGGTTTATTTTTAAAGCAAATTCTAATATTTACAATATGGTAGGACCTGAACCGCTATTCTTTGCAAAAATTGCTGCCAATCTTAACAGACTATTTGAGAATAAACCTAGTAACCACAAGGAGAATCAGGGCACCTGTATAATAATAACTGAAATCCAGCCTTTGGTAGCTGTAGACAATGCTCTTTTATAACTAAGGAAACTGAAACTATTCTAGATACTGCTATGAAAACTAAAGTTGTTTTTTGAAGGGTAACTGTAACACCAGTAAAACAATCTATCTGGCTAAATGTGTGAGTTGTACAAGTTTCTATATAGGTAAGATGGAACATGCACTAAAAACAAGAATGTATGAACATAAGAATGATTTCAAAATGGGATGGAAAACAATGCACTGTTCAAGCATTCTACTATCTGTAATATTTTTATTAAATTTGCATTTGGGTTAATTGACCAGATAAGTTTGGATCCCCAGGGAGGGAGAGTAGATTGGAAGAATGAACTAAACAGTAAAGAACTTTTTAGCAGCTTAGGGCTGCTACAATGTTTCCTTCCTGGTTAAATGACTTCATATCTATAATGCCAATACTAAGAAATAGGGCTAGTAAATTATAGGCACAAACAAGTAAAAGGGCTAGAAGATTTTACTAATGGTGCATTTTCTTTTTAAAAAGTTATTTTTAGGGTTTGTTTTAAGAATTGTAAATGATTATTTTTGGTAGGGAACAGTTCAAGTGGTTTTAATTTTCTATGGCTGGCAATTGGGTTATATATGTTTTAATGTATATATAGCACAGCACTTTTTTACTTTTCTTTATTTTTCATTATTATTATTTAATTAACATAATTCATCTAATTTGTTGATTGATATAATTTGTGATGATGAAATCATGTATTTACCGGATGTTGTGGTAGTATGGTTTTGTATTCTGATGAAGTCCCCAGTTTATCTGGGATGAAAGCGCACAATATTATATCTGGTTGCTATTGTTTCATTAAAGGAATTATGTTTTAAACATTGGGACCCTCTTTGTTCAGTGTGCCGTGTTCTGGTTTCATTATTTGAGTATAACTGCCAGAAAAAAACAAAGATGAGTAGAAAGGCTAGTTGAATCCTCTGGCAAGAATAACAGAAGTCCAAGAGAATTCTGTCTTACTAGTGTCTTACTAGTATGTATAAGAAGTATAAAAATTATTTGAAATAATTATATTACTGTAAAAAAAAAGAAATATGTATGTGTATAACTGCTATACTCTTTTTACAATGGTTTTCTGACTTGGTCATAGAAAAATATTTTTATAGCTTTGAAGAAGAAAGAAATTAAACTGAGACTGCTATGTTGAAAGCAATTTTACAAATGTATAAATATAAATGGCATTACTCTGTTTTTAACTGATTGCTTCTAATAATTACATGGGATTTTTAGTAATGAGTTGAATGCATTATATGGCCAGAATTTCAGAGATACATAATCCCCTTCTAGTAGATCAAGCATTTGCCATATGAATTTGTCTGTAGTATGCATAGGCACTACTCATATCATTCTTCTTACGTCCACAAGCTCTTCCCAAATGACTACTCCCATTGTGTGCATAACTGCTCATTTTACTTCAATAAAGATTTTACTGTAAGATTTCAATAGTATATGAAATGGCATGAAAACATAATGCATAAAGGTTTTCTGCATTTTCTCATTAGTTCCTCTCCACCTTTTTTTTTCTCATCTTTTTTTCTTATTTTGATTATGAATTTCTTTCTCCTTTATTGTTTTATTACACTCCCATTTATTATCCTTTTTACAGACTCAAATCCCTCCAGAGCAGGCCAGGCATGTGCCTCCAAGGCTGAGGAGTACTTAACCTCTGCCCACGCAGGAACATCCTCACAGGGCTGGGGTGGAGGAATCAGTCCTGCATATACCCCGGCATGTTGCAGCCTGGCAAACCCCACCAAAAGAGGGCTTCAGAAATTGGTAGAGGACATACTGGCTCTCCCAGTTGGTGCTGACTAAGGCACCAACACAAGCCTCTACCCCTCAACATCGGGGTCATTCACTGTGATACCATCTGGCAGTAGATGCATTTGAGGCCCTGTGGACGAGAACTCCTGCTAGCACTTATTTGGGGGATCTTCCCTTATCCTTTCTCCTAAACCCTTTTACCTCTTTGGTACACATGCTACCCTCGCATATAAATATATTTGATAAATTAGGGGAGTGTCGCCCTGACAAAAATATAGTGTCCATCAACTACTGTTTCTTCCAGTACAAACCTTGTGTGTTCCCCTATTTGTATATGTCCTCTTTTTCAATCTTTCCTATCACCTTCTATTCTTTATTGAAACTATCAAGGTGTCCACAAAAGGATGCCCATATATAAAACGTTATAAATCCCTTTTCTTAAAAAAAAAATCAGTTTTAATTGCTGTGCCATCTTCAGCTTTCCTTACATGTTTTAAGCATGACTGCACTTAGCCACTCTCACCCACAATATCTGATTAAAAAAAGTAACACAAAGCATCTTGCTTTTGCAAAGTAATTTGCTACTTCCTAATGCTGAACTTTACACAACTTACCCTTTTTCAAAAAAATGGGCATGTTTTCAAAAAAGACTTTGCTTTTTCTTTTTCGTTGCAAATGACTTTTGCTAACCTTATGTGTATATCATTGTACTACCGCTGTTCTCAGATAACCTGAAGTCATTTCCAAAGTATCAGGCAATGAACATCAGCCTTTGCATTCTCCCTTAGATAGACAAGTGGTTTAGAGGTTCTTAAAAAGTGTGATGAGAGTGGAAAGCTGATTCAGGGAGTTTCTCAGATTTTTCAGCCTTCCTTCTTCAAAACTTTCAAGATGTTTCAGCTACCTTTGTATCATTTTACACAAAAAAGAAATAAGTAAGTAGACACAGCAAGCTTTTGATAAGCAAAAAGGCAAGTGAGTTCCAAAAATAAAGGAGGAGCCCCACCTCTCAGAAGCAAGGACAGTCTAAAAAGCTGAAGGATTAACTTTGGTCCCCTTATCACTCTGGCAAACCTTTATTTATTCCGCATAATTTGTCTCTCTCTCTCTCTCTCTCTTTCTGTCAACAGGCCAAACAAGTAGGTTCTGAGAGATAGTCATCAGGGATACATATGGCAGTAGACCATATCTTTCTTTTCCATGTGATTCCTCCTCATCCACCAGTTAAAACTTCTTTTTTTCTCTCTCTTGTCTTAGAGCATTTGTTAGGTCAGGGGGTGATAGATGTCCCTACATCTCAAAAAGGGGCATACTAAGGATGTTTCTAGTACTAAAGAAAGACAGCTTGTGGAGATCAGTTATAGATCTTTCCTTTATAAACCAGTATGTGAGAGTTCCAATACTCAAAATGTCATCCTTTCACTACCTGTTGTCTCTCATTCCTCATTTAGTTTTTATTTGATTTTTTTTTTTTGTTAGTGAATATAAATTTGAGAGATGCTTATCAAAACACTCCTGTAGTACCAGAATTCAAACATTTCTTAAGGTTTTCTGCATCTGGATCACACTTTCAGTTCTCTGCATTACCATTTGGGTTATCCACTGCTTCATGGGTATTCACAAAGTGTCTAGCTCCAGTGATAATCTGCTGCAGACTACAAGCCTTTTGTATTTTTCCTTATGTAGATGGCTAGCTTGTCTTTGCAGAACCTTTTTCAAAATGTCAGGAATCTCTCACTTGGGTACAAGATCTCTTTCACAGACATGGATTTCAGGAGAATATCCAAAAGATTTGCTGGAGCCCTTCGTACAGGATTCTTTTCCTGGGTGGTCTCCTAGATACCAGAGTTCAACACGCATTTTTCTTCCATAGGAAAGAGAAGATCTATATCTGTGTCTGATCCTGAGTTTATCTACTCAAACTAAGACCCCCAGCAAGAGACTTTCTCAGGATTCTAGGAGTCATGGCATCCATAATTCCACTGATTCTTCTAGTCACACTCCACATGAGTAAAATGCAATGGTACCTAAACTCAGTATGGTCTCAACATCAATTCTAGATTCCTGTTTTGGGATTTGTAATAAGACAACTCCTTTGCTGGAGAGACAAGTTTTATCTGCATCCAGGTTATCCATTTCCCGTTTCATTTACAGCAAAGTCTATAACTACACAAATATCATACTTATCTTGTGGACCAGTGTCTATGGAAGTAAAGTTTTTATTTTATTTTATTTTATTTCTCATTTTCTGTCACTCTCACAGCTGCCCCAGTGCCCTACTTCCTTTGGTGGGTCAACAGGCACTCCAGTCACCTCCTGGTCCATTGGTCAAATTTTAAGCCATGACCAGTGAGGATATTATGAGTATGCTGTGGGGGTCAGTGCTGTCAATCTTCTAATAGGGAGGCTATTCTTAAGACCAACACTGTTTTTTTCTTCCTGCTGCAGTCAATGGTTATGGCCTAGGGGCAGGCATGCAATGAAAATGTTTTGCATTTCAAAATCTCAGCGGTAGCTCAGTCAAGTCTCCACCTTTCCCCCTTTGGACCATGCCTCCCTGTAGCAACATTCCTAGCCTCACCCATGGAGTGTTGCATGAGACACCAACAGGATAGACCACCCTATCTCCAGGGATGGAGACACCCACCCCCCTCTGCCACTCGTTCAGACACCTGAGCCACTAATTGAACCAGGGTCACCTGGGTCTTAGTCATGGCTTTGTCCCTCTTGTCTATGGAAGTAATGCCACTGAGTCTTTTAAACAAACATGTTGTTAGTAAAAATGCTGTCAACTCACTCAGTCACTTATGATCCACAGGACTAGTACCTGTGGTTACAGTCAACACCACAGTGATTTGTTACATAAAAAGTAGTGGGATCCAGAGCTTATCCTCTGTGCAGAGTAGTTATCATAGCCTAGTATATAGCTTTTCAGCACAATCTCACTCTATAGGCATCTTACTTACACTGACTGAGCAAAGATTTGTGGGAGAAAAGATGAGCAGGGCCAGGCAGACACACACCAATGGAAACTGAATCAGTAACTGATCCAGCTGTGGGAAAAACCTCAAATAGATCTATTTGTCTCCATTCAAAACAATCAGCTGACAAAATTCAGCTCTGAAACACAATGCAAGAAGTACTAGAAAACAGAAGCATTCTTTTTTCATTTGACAATAATGTTCTTGTATGTTTTTCCACCCTGCCCCCTGATATTCAGGCTCATTAGGAAGATTCAAAAGGACTTTCCAGTGATCATTATAATCACTCCCTTCTGGATCAGGCAACATTGGTACTCCCTTATTTTGGAAATTGCTAAGGTAGTTACCACAAGCTTCCTTACAGATTGAACTTATACAAGACAGAGGGTGTTTGATATAAACCATCCTGAAAAATCTTCAATGTGCATAGATGGTAGAGCTTTAAAATACCTTTTAGTCACCTATTTTCTGAGAATGTACAGTGGTTATTAAAGGGGCAAAAAAAAAAAAAAAAAAAAAAAAAAAAAAAACCCTGCTACTAAGATATCATATATTAGCACACAGAAAAGATTTTCCATTTGGTGCCAAGACCAGTACTAGACCCTTTTAAAGCTAATGTTTCCCTGGTTCTACAATATTTGTGTGAGTTATTGCCCTCTGATCTTTCATACTCTTCCTTTAATGTATACTTGTCAGCCATTTTAGCATTTATGCCCATGAATCCCCCTCTTTTAATGCATTCCAATGTGAAAATGCTTTTAAAAGACGTTGCACACCAAACATTCTAGAAAAGAGCTGATTCCTCTCTGGGATCTTAACTTTTTTTAGAAAATTTTACCCTTTCTTCTTTTGAACTAACTCATCAGGGTGATTTCGGGTTAATAACATGTAATGCAGTTTTGTTTATTGCTCTAATCTCTGCAAGAGAGCGTATCAGATGGAAGTTCTTATGGTGGGTTAGCCTTATTTCATTTTATACAAAGATAGGGTTCCCTTAAGAAAAAAAATCATTTTTTGCCAAAAGTGGTATCCAAGTTTATTTTGAGCCATATTATCCACCTACCTATCTTCCGTTCAGAACTTAAAATTGAGGAGGAAAAGATTCTCCATACTCTAGATCATACCTCTCAACTGTCCAGATTTCCGCAGAATGTCTAATTTTTTGCCTCATATTTTTGATCTGTTCCTCATAAAATTTGTGTTTTTTCTGGGAAATCATTGAAGATTGAAGTAAATAAATAATACTAAATAATAACATACAGTTTGAATTTCAGACTTTATATCCTTCAGAAAATACATAATAATTCAAAACCTGTTATTCTAGCAACTGTGTGAATTTGTAGGAGCAATATTTAAAACCTGTCCCTATTTGTGGGCCTTTGTCCCCACATTATTTCTGGCTTTGTCCAGATTTCTTGTGCTGAGAGGTTGAGAGGTATGCTCTGGATGTCCATAGACAACACAGATATTATCTTAACAGAACTAAATTTTTCAGAGACTCTGATCAGTTATTCATTTCTTATGAAAATAAGTAAAAAAAAAACAACCTTTGTCAAAGCAGGCTATCTCCAAGTGATTGTCTCATGTTTTTACATGTTGTTATATCCATCAAAATAAGACAGTTCCAGGCAGGGTCAAGGCTCACTCTGCCAAGGCCTTCACTTCTGTATGTTTTTGGAAACGGCTGTATTCTATAAGTGTGCTAGAAGCAAAAACTTGTTCCTCTTTGTATATCATTACAAAGCACTAAAAACTAAATTAATTTTACAGGTCTAGGGTAGATCTTGCTAGGACTATTCTCCTGAAGCTCTTGGACCCTCATTCTTCCTCTTACAAATCAGTTTAAGCTAATACAGTCACGCCGTATTACTAAGGCTATTGCAGGACTGATCAAATGATGAATATACTACAGTTTTGTAAGTAAATGTACCATAGCAGTAGATGTTTGAATGAACAGTGTTGCATTAGCATCTCCCCCTTCAACCCTCCCTATTTTTGCATGTTTTTTTTTTGTCAAGGTGAAGACCATTATTTTTATTTTCCTAGCATTTGCCTCTTTCATGTTTTTTCTTCAGCTTTGTTTATGCTATCATCAGCACAGCACAAGTGAACTATTTCACTAAGCATTAGAAACAGGGCTGTTATACCCAGCTGATGTCCATTGCCATTAGGGTGCCTGCAAAATCAAACAGTCGACTTCTGCTGTGCTGATTACGCCATAGCAAGGCCGAAACATGCATGCCCACAGCTAGTGGGATTTGGCTTTGTTGGCCTGAATTTGTCCATTAAATGACTTAAAAAAAGTCATGTGCATTCAGAATCACCATATAGCTGAAACACCTGATGTTCTTAAGGGTCACTTGCATATATCCCATGTGCCTCTAATACAAGAGGTTTGAGGAATCACACAGCGCTAATTGTAGCTTGGATAGAATTAGTTTTTATTGATTGGTTTTCTGTGTGACTTTTTTAAACATTAACAGTGATGGAAATCATTCATTCCTCAAACAGTGGGGCAGTGCTATGTATCATAGAACTTATGTGAACAGAACCACACATGTTGCTGTACATAAGGGACACAAAAAGGTATGTCTGAGGGCCATGATATTCCTTGGCAAAGTGTGCATCACTGAGCAAACAGCTACATCTTCCCTATTCTGCATTACAGCGGTTAGCCTGCCCATCCCATTCCCTCAAAGGTTTAGTGTGATGGTGTTCTTGAACTGAATGTAATATGTACTGATAAAACAGAACTTGATAGCACTTTTACAATTGATACAATATTATCACAAGCATTGCTCAGACATATAAAAGTCTGTAGCAAGCTTTACTGAATATGCAGTTAAAAAGCTGATGTTTGTAGACAGTTACAGACTATGAATATGTTCGTAGGAATTCAACGAGTAACCATGTTATTTGCAATCATGCTCAAAATATACCATATCAGTATGTGAAATATGCTTCTCTAAAGAAATGGCATTGGTGAATTACACCAAGATAACAGTTTCAAATATGTTTCCCCTATGTGGATTGCTAGCATGCCTGTAAGTTTCCTTACAAGTTCACAATTACTTTAGGGATCCACAGGGTCTATATCATGAACTCAAAATTTGAAAAGAGCGAATGCTCTTAAATCGACACAAAATACTTGAAAGCACAGAAACTCGAACGTATGGAACAGCGATTTTATTCACTGCTCAAAAAAAAAAAAATTCAAAACACAGCACCCCCCACACTTAAATATATTAACTTCGAGAATGCACCACAGTGGAGGAAATGGCAAGGTCTCGGCAATGGTCCAGCAATTTTTTTCCCTGGGATAAAAATCACTGTTCCGGCTGTTTGACATTCTGTGGTTTTGGTTATTAGGGGCCGATGTAAGAACGTGTGCTCTTTTCAACATTCAGCTTCCTAATATAGCCCCAATCGACAGACTATCTCTGCACCCTGGCAACTCTCCATAGAAGCTCCTCTGTGTCTCCCCAGTACAGGCTATTATAGCTAACAGCCAGCTCAAGTTCTTAATAAACAAAGAGACACTGCTTTACTAACCCTGTTGTTAGAATGTTAATGTTAGCAGAATTTTATGGATTACTGATATATTTATAGGAATTTAATGACTAACTCAGTTGTTCATAACCATGCACAAGATAAAGCTCAATATCAATTATTGGAATAGGCTTCTCCCAAAAAATGCCATGAGTAAATTAAACCAAAATAGCAATGCCAGATATATTTCCCCATGTGGATTGGAACCCAGAGTATGTCAAAATGCAGGCAAACTGGCCGGTTTCCTTATGGGATGAGCTAACAGGCAGGAAGGGTTTCATTCACACAAACACATATGACAGGATGATGTAGTGGTGCAGCAGTAGTGTTGTCACCTCACAGCAAGAGGTTCTCCAGTTCGATTCTCAGCTGGGGTGCCTTCTATGTGAAGTCTGCATGTCCTTCCTCCATACATGTGGATTTTCTCCCATGTTACAAAGACATCCATCTGGAGTGTTTTCCCCTGGGCCTCTGCTGGGAATTGGCTAGTTCCAAGTCGGACTTTCCCTGTTAACAAATGTTAAATAAAAATAAATTATTGAATCTCTGCTGATAATGGATGAATGCAAAAATTCACTTATTAGACATTTTATTGCAAAGAAATAACAGTTATTAGCACATAACTGATAGCATATGTGTAAGCAGTTGGACAGGCATTCCTTTCTGCTTTAATAAATGTGACTGTTTACTTTATTAGTATGAACAAATTAAAGATGTTATGTACAAGTATTATTCAGAGTATGAAGTCATCCACAGCCTAGGCACTATAGGCATTAGTGATGTATGATGACAGTGGATGTGTGAAATTATGTAATTATATCTTGTAAAACTTATATACATTTACAAAGTTCATAATTATGTATATTATAAACATTATTAAATGAATTAATAGCATGGGAATCAGTCCCAGAGCAGCAGTTACTATGTTCACTTAATTAACACCATGAGCTAATTGTCACAACAACTACTTAATGGTTATAAAAAAACATCTATCTGATATACAGGGGATAGAGATACATCTTTTAAACCCAGATCAATACTCAGGTATATATAGGATAGTCGCACTTACTGTAGGGAAACACGGGCTGCTTCTGCACCTTGGTGACCCTCCGTCAAAGCTACACTTTGTGCCTGCAGTGCAGATCATCATAGCAATGGTGCGCCTGCACTCCTGTGTGGTAGATCCCCAAACATCTGCAGTGCTCCTTGGATATCCGGTTCCATATGTCAATCATGGTGAAGTTCCTTGGTCTGGTTCTCATCTGATACTCCACTCCAGCATACATGATCAACATCTGAATGGTCTTCTCCTTGTTCCAGCTGGGTGCAAGGTCATCTCAGCCTCCTCAATGTAACCATCATGATCCTCCAATAGAAAATGCCTGAAAAATGCAAAAACAGAGAAATGCTCACTGAGGTCCGACTCTTTTCACAGTTAGCAATGGCCTGATCTGTAAATGTATCAAAATCAGTATTTGAAAGTGCCACTGATGTCATGTTGTCAGGTCATTGTCAGATAACAGGCAAGTGTCACTCATGGTACTGCTTATTGATACCAATCGGGTGTTTACAAAGTACACCTGGGTGTTACAGCGCATATAGCCAGTTTATATGGAGGTGCGTAAATGGAATTCCAAAACCTTGAATTTTAATGAACCTCTTTAATTATATATGTCACAATTGGTAATTGAAGGAAGGTGCACATTAGGTGCACTTTGTTTCAGTGAATCAGCATGACAGGTACATTAACAATCAGCAGCATTTCTGTTTTGAAGATTATTACATCAGTCAAAGTCAGTCATTTCCAAAGATATCTGTTTAAATTAATTTTTACTTAAAATGTGATCTTTAATAGAACTTGTATTAAGTTACTGAACTATTGTTTGATTGACATTAATGCATACAGAGTTGTTGCTATTTACATGAATTGATTTCAGTCCCATATGCAGTTGTATAGACAGATTTACATTGCACGTGTGAACAGTATATAAAGGCAGATTTATGGGTCATCTGCAATTATTACTGGAAATTCCTAGCCCTCTATTTTGTAAATATGGAAACCTACAGATTCCAACACTATCCATAGGCACTATGCTATGTTGATATTACAGATATTTCTTAATTCATGTTTCCTAACAAAATTGTTAAAAACGTGCTGTTGCTGTTATGGATATTTCTTCAATGATGTTTATTAAGAAAGGTGTTCTCTCTATTTGCTAAATATACAAAGGATCCATCTGCCGACTACTTATCAATCCTGGGGTTTTCAGATGGTTTCCATATGTTGTTAGTTTTTTAGTTTGTTTAGTATTTTCATATGAAATGGATTCAGACTCCTGTGGCATGATGTTGTCTTTGGACCTCCATTCAACATATATGTAGCGTGAGGGGTCCTAATCCAAGTCACAAACTCTAAAGATATTGCAAGTTATGTTGATTTTACAAATGTTATGTATGAAGGCATTGTTGTTACTTTTTATATGTTACATTAGCATTTCTCACAGTGTTACCCAGACATTTACATTGCACAGGAATGCATGCTGTTTATGTTGGCATGCACTGTCCACAGAATCAGCTTCATAAATAAGCTCACATGTGAATATGATCATGTGCATATCACTGTCTTTCAGATGGCCAACCATCCTAGGGGTGACATGTTATCCCTACAAGAAAATGAAATCACAGTTGATACTCTCTGGCAACATGGATGGAGACTCTTTGGCTGTTCTGGTGATACAATTTGGAGACACAAAATCTGGACCTACCTCACCAACATAATAAATGCAGCTGGAGGTCACAACCAATCCCATGATGCTTGTAGACAATGCTGCTCACACATGATCCTTGATGCAGTCAAGAGAATAAGATGATGCAAGAGGTCAAGCGATGCCACCAGTGGTGGACTACCATTGACCCACCCTGTTGACAACACAATATTTCTGGCCCTACTACATACTGCAAGAAAGGATCAATGCATATCAAGGGTTGCATTGAAGATGGAGTTCCAGGCTGAACATGTATGTCTTTCTTTTACATAACATGGCTGATTACAGAGACAATGACAGAAAATTGCTGTATTATGCATATTCATGTATTGTTATTTTTATTTACAACAGCAAATTTGAGCCACACACAAAGATTCACACAGGGTGAGGATGGTGAATATAAGTCTAGTGACATTTATTCGTACAACTGAAGTATAAGTAGAGTATCTTTACTTTCCCAGTGAAGGATCCACAGTACAACCCTCAATTCCTCCACAGCAGGTGTCTCTCAGTGGTAGCTATTAACTATGTATCATACCTGTTATTGTTGCTAATCCTGCTGTTGTCCTAGGCTGTGCTGCATCAACTTCATGAAATGCACATATGAGTGGTATGTGTATGTCAAACCTTCTGTATGTTTTAATTATGTTCACATGGTTAATGGCAGCAATGATGTGATCACTAAGACTGCTTTTATTTCCCTATAATAGTTGACATTCATCCCTCTTCAACAGCACAATCTTCCCATGAGGAATTGTCAGTGTCAGATGTATGTTTTGTTTGCATTCCTCACATATATTACATATGTTGGCTTTGTAACCTAATTCTGTACTCCATGTATGTGGATTCCATGAAACATACATGTATTAGACCTCATGTAAATTCATTATCATTTTGTAACATTGCAGTGAGATGCATATGTCATATGTCTTTGATACTATTCATCATTTGATGTAAGCACATAGTCCTGATCTGTGTCTTTTGTATCTTGCAGCACATCAACTGTCTGTATCATCCATCATCACATCCAGGTATCATGATGTGGTTTTAGATGTGTGAAAGCATAGTATTATGGCCCCTAGCACACAGGACCTTGACGTGTTGGGAGACATCCACCAAGATGTTGAGAGTGATATTGCTGCAGCTGTAGCCTTAGATATGAAGGGGAACCTCTTTGGCTCTTCAGAGGATGATGGGACATTGGATGTTGAAAAAAGTTAAACTATTAAACGACAGACTCCAGTTAAGACTGCTGCTGAATACAGTTCCCCAAAATAACTTGAAACAGGGCATCACTGTAAACATAGGCATGCAGATGTCGTGCATGGCCAGGTGTCAGAAGGTGTCGACCTGCTGCAGGCAAATGAATGTTCCCACCAATGGCATCAGCCAGACCAGCATGCACTTGCACGTGCCACAGATCATGTGGAATACCAGCTATATGTGATGCATGAAGGACAAGAGTGCAGACATGGTGAGATAATGGCTGCATTGCCTGCTCAGAATAAGAGTCTACTAACTGTTTCTTATTTGGTAGAAACTCTGTTCTAAAGTACTGCAGCAGTACTGTAGTACCAGCAGGATTCTGCATTCCCTGACTATTCTCAGCAGACTGCAACATGGCAGAGCCAAGTCACCTATTCACAGAACCACCATTGGCCATTGAGCATATGTGTCTATGGTCCAACCTGCACAGAGTTCCACTGCTGGCCCATCTGTTGTGGTCCCAACATCACAACAAGGCCTTCAACTCACAGTCATGCTCATTCTCCTCAACATGGTGTTATCATCACATCAATCTCCTCTGTGGAGAGACTAGTGCAATGTGTTTCTGCACATGGTTGAGACAGAGCATACTGTGGCATGAGACATCAGAGAAGTCACCCTAAACTGTGTTACAGTATGCCCAAAAGTGTCATAATAATGCTGGCTCATATTATTAAATTACCACTTTACTGTGAGATGTTTTATGTGGCTATTAAGTGTCCTGCATTATGACCTGTGTTGTTTCCTTTTTTCATATTATTATATTGTGGTGATAAGAATGTGCAGCACTGATGTATGCCACTTATTGTTTTCCATACAGTGATACAGCAGTCTGAGTATATATGCAAACCTGTGTCAGTTGTACCCTGAGATGATGATCCCTGCTGTGGGAGATTTGCATATTTTCATATTGGAATATATTATGATGATGTGTTATGTCTGATGCCCAGAGTGTACATCTAATGGCTAATTGTCATTATCTATGCTATGCATCTATGCTTCTGTGATGAAGCAACACCTCAACATTGATCTTTAATCTGTTTATTCATATAGGTGTGGCTTGTCATGACTCAAAGCTGTGGGTCAGATATAGTTATATGTTGCATGGGTCTGCCCTTCTGGTCACACTCTATGTTGCCTATGCCTATGTCTTTTGTCCCCTGTGCTCTCCTGCTCTTTGGTTGATATCTGTAGGATGTCCTCTCAGACATCTGGGGTTCTTGGGGTAGTTCACCTAAACCAGCAGTTGGAAGACTGTCATGTGCTCTAATTAGCATGGCATGTAGCATGGCACACACTGTTATCTTCTGTGTTACCTTCTCGGGTGTGTATTGCAGAGATTGTCCTAGATTGTCCAGACATCTGAACATAGTTTTCAGTACACTGAGCACATGCTACATGGTGTTTCTGGTTGTTCCATATGCTCTATTGTAACCCGCCTGTGCAGGTTTGGATGGTTCATGATTCCATGTCATTAGCCATGGCTCAAGTGAGCAACCAGAGTCACCTGTTGTGAGGAATGAAAACAGATTTGGTCAGAATGGATATTGGTGTGAAGGGTATCCTTAGCTTTCATCCTAGCTCTGCTTCTGTGCTTACCTAGTGGTTGTCCAGGTATTTCACCTCGCTGGAATTCAGCCCTCAGTCCTTTTTCTCTCCATATGGCAGCATCATGAACACTTCCAAGGTGTGTTGCCATAATGTTTGTTATGCTGCCATCTGCTGCACACACAATGACAGTTGATGGATGGCCAGCCTTTTCTGTTTACATACTGGTCTGCTTCAGGATGTACTGGTGTCTTGATATGTACATGAAGGAAGTTTGATATGCTGTAAAACGGGTGCATTCTCTGCTCCATAGGGTGGGTAGGAAGTGGATGTACTCATCCACCTTGGTGCACATTGCTTCCAGTAGTTTTGCCAGGATATGGATAGCAGCTGTCTGTGACACTTCCACAGCATCCCCCATTTGTTTCTGTAATGTCCCTCCTGTAAGTACACCCAAGTGAGGCACACTTTGGTTTCAGTGGATACAGGTTTCCTTGCAGGGTCTGCACAGACGTGTGTGGGCACACATGTTGCACACAACTTACACCAGTTGTCTAACTAGGCGGCACCTATGAGTTGTTTGCTCGTCTGATAACTGGTTTAGTTGAAGCCTTGCTCTGACTTTAGCCAGCTCCCTTTTAGGGTGCACAGCCTCTGTCTGATGTATGGCTTGTATCATTGCAGCCTGTTGCAGTTCATTAACAGCAGGTTGCATGTTTATGTTTTTTTTTTTTTGTTCTTATGCTACAGAATTTGTTGAACTCCATAGTATTAGCTTGTATTCCTTGTGGTCCATATATGCTAAGGATTACAGAAATAGAGTCTGCATGGTAGATTGTCACATTTAACTTGCATTGTGTGTGCACTATGTGTTTTGGAATTACACAGGTGTGAGCAGAATCTGTAATTATCCTACACTGAATAGCTAAGTACTCTGACTTCCTTCAGCGTGTCTTCTGAAATCACTTTCACAGCAGGTGCTCTGAAGTCTTCCTTCGCTGTGTTCCTCTGTCTGCAAATAGCTTCAATGAACTCTGCAGAATCAAGCCGATTGTTTTGCTGCAAAAAAAAGCAAACCTGCTATATGGAAGGTACTGGCTACAAAGCAAAGCTTTACTTCAGTCTGCTAAGGTAGAAAGACACATTTTTGACATTCAATTAATGTACAATGATTATCTAAAATAACTGTGTTGAGTCAAATTATTTTTTACGCTACTATCCCTAGCTATTTGCTTTATACATTCAGACTTGTTCTCACCTAACTTATTAAATAAGCATGGCTGCTTGCAAGATCAGAGAATCATGAATGCAAGTTATTTTGTAAGTTGCTGAACATTAAATGTGCAGATTTGTTCCCTTCACAAAAGGCCTCATTTCCTTGTTACAAACTAAAGAAAATCAAGTTAAGCCACCACTCACATCTCATAGTTGAACACGCGTGCTCAGTTAATAATAATTTATTGATTGAACATACATGTCATTTTTTGTAGCAGTAACTGATTTAGCAGTACTGTTTTGATTTTTTCACATTATTTATTTTGTATTACACCTTCTATAGTCAGTGTTTATCTTCATAAAAGTAAGCAATTGCTAATAGCTAAAATTGTAAAATTATGAGGCATACTTTTGATAATAAAATGAAAAAAAATGAAATTAAGAAAAGTTTTTTTCAATTGGCTAAGCATGTGGTTTGTCTTGAAAAATGCTACGTTTCTGCATAAAATGTGTTTACTTTTCAAAGTTCCACCCCAGAGTCTGAGAACGTTCTAGTTTGTAATTCAAGGTGTATATTTGTGACATTTAATGAGCAATGGCAGAGTTTGCTCCTGCACATACAGGGTGGCAGTTCTTTAAGAAATAAACCAGAAGGGGGTGAATATTTTAACTGCTGCCTCTGGATAAGCCCTTAACATATGTGCTCAACAGTGGAATGCTTACAGAAACTCAGTAGCATAATCTATAGAAACTGCTATGCAGAAGACAAGTAGTGTCATGATATCCATTGCTTGTTGGCACTTGTCACATACTACAGTGTGCTTGCAAAGGTCAGTCGTGAGAATTTCAAACCCACCTTTGCACATTATATCAGGTCAGGTTCTATATGATCACAAATTATTCAACCTTGCTCTGTTGTTGCACATAGTTCCCTTAAATGGGTCAGTAATTTCAGGTGAGTGTAGCAAAGGCTTACAGAAAACAGCAGCACATAGATTAGCTTTATTTAACAGGGCATTTATAAACCTAACCATGCAATCCAACTCAGCTTCGTTCATATGTATCATGGGCATTTATTTGTTGGGTGTATGTTAGGAAGTTTATAGAGGTTATGGAGGGTATATTAGTCTGAACATACTGCCTGCTTCTGTCTGGCAGAGACATGGGGACAGATCTGGGATGAATTTTTGATTTCCCATCCATTTGCCAAGGTTACGTTTAAATAGGGTTAGGGACTGACAGTGCTACACATGGATGGGGAACCTATTCCAGAGCATGGGGATGATCTAAGAGACATATCTGTCTCACCAAAATGTCTTACTTCTCTCACAAGCAAAATTTAAATCCTTGAATCTAATGGTCCTGATGCTTTTTATTTTGTGGATATGCAAAAGTTCCATTAAAGTTGGATGTGAAGATGGTTTGTATACCAGGCATAAATCATTTCTAAGCAACGTGTAGGAGAAAAAGTATAAAGACGGGACTTTAAGGCAATCCATAAAGGACAATGTGTTTACACCCTAGATTCTTCTGATAAGGAACCTTTGTGGGTTGTCCAACTGTTGCAAATGTCTGGTCAGGTATATATGCCAAAGGAGAAATTATACTCAATGTTGGGTCTGATAAGGGCTGAATAAAGTGGTACTATCATTCCTTGGACCTGGATGCCTTGCACTTACTTATAAGTTGAGTTACATAAAATAACTTTCTTAATATCTTGGCCACATGTTAGTCAAAGGCCAGATTCCTCTCTAAATATGTTCTTAGATCTATGACTACTGGGTCAACTATTAGGAGCGTCTTATCAATGGATTAATTAGCCTGGGTGCTAGTTTTTCCAAAAAGCAATACAATGCATATGTTGGCAATGAGTTTTATTCTGTGACTTTGGCACCAATCATTTGTCTTTTACACCCTCTTGTAAGATGTTTGTGACATAGGGGGAATCTATCTATGATAGCTCTCAATTTGCAGTCATCTGTGAACTTGGTCAGCCAAAGGAATTTGCATTAGCCTTTATTTCTGAGAAGTAGATGCCAAATAAGAGAGGTCCCTGCATGGATCCCTGAGGTACCCTGCTGGTGACCAGTCTCTTAGAGTAGTGGCATCACCAATCCTGACTCACTGGGTTCTGTCTATGAGCCAGCTGGAAATCCAGTGAGTTTTGTAGGGGTTTAACCTAGTTAGTGAGGTTGTCAACTGTACCTGAGTGTAGATTTGTATCAAATACTTTAACCAGGTGTTGGTGGGTATTATGCACTGTTTTCCTTTCATCCATTGCCTCGCTGACCTTATGAAAGAAGTCCACCAAATTTAGTAGCATGACCTGCCCTTTAAAAGTCAAATTGGATTGAGTCCAGTGCCTGAAGGTTTCCTATTTATTTGTTAATCAATTCCAAGATAATTCATTTCATGGCTTTGCCTTTTAGGCCAGTCAGAGCAATAGGTCTGTTGTTGCCAAGGAAAGTTGATGGTCCACCCTTTTGAAGTGGATAACCAATATAGTCTTCTATTCTCATGGTACAAAGCCTGTTTGAGGCTGTAGTTGGAAAATTACTCAAGTAGTCTTGATAGGACATATCTCAAACTGTTTATGAGGCATCCTGGGGTATTGTTGGGACCCATTGAGACTGTGCATTTGGCCTTGGTGAACACCACCAGGACCTGGTCCCTGTTAATAGTTGGGGGAATTGTGCATATTTCATGGGGGAGGTGGGGGAGGTTGATGTTTGAGCTGAATTTGTCAGCAAGAAAATTCGCTATGTTACTCTATTCAGTGAAGGTGGCAACAATGACTGCCAGTTCGGCATACTGTTGTGCTCTGTCATTAAGTTACAGACATAGCTGTAGAAGACCTTATGGTTATCTTTAGCCTGTGAGGCTATACTGACCTTGTAACTGGCCTTGTTGGATTTAATTAGTCATCTTTGTTTCCTGTTAAATTTAATTAGGGAGCTCCTATCATTGTGAGAGTTGCTCCTCCTGATTTTGGCCATAACTTTTTGAGGTTGTTGTTATACACCCTATTAATGTTAAGATTCCACCAGTGCTTTTTGTTTTTAGAGTTTGTTTTGGATTTGTGCTTACTTCTAGTAGGTACAGAGCCATTTACCTGGTTGTATAGGATCTCTGTGAACAATTCCATTTAATTTGTTGTGAAAGTGGGGTTGGGAGGGACCTGGATTTTGAGAGACTATTGCTAAACAGGATGTAGTTTGCTTTAGAATACTTCCTAACTTTTACATGGTTTGCTGGGGTTACCAAGTTGATTTTTATTTTGAAGGAGAGAGCTTTGTGGTGTGACCTGACCAGTGAGAACATGACAGTGTGTGTGTGTGTGTGTGTGTGTGTGTGTGTGTGTGTGTGTGTGTGTGTGTGTGTGTGTGTGTGTGTGTGTGTGTGTAAGGGGTGTGCAGCTTTTTCCTATAGTAGTGGCTATTAGCTGCAGCACACTTGAAACTCTGGCGGGTCTGGGTACTATCTGGTCAAGGGTATTTTTGTAAATAAAATCTAGGAATCATTGTGCCTATGAGTATGAGGCAGTGTATGTTTCCAGTCTATAAAGGGGTAGTTAAAGTCTCACTTGAGTAAGGTTTTTGGTTTAATTGTAAGGGTCTCCAGTAGGTCTAGTTATGAGTTATGGGATTCTAAGGTCATACAAGGTGACCTGTAGCTTACTAGGATATGGTGTGGGACTTTGTCTATGGTGATTTGTACATGGATAATGTCCAAGGCATCATCCTGTTTAACCAATGTAGAGGTGCGCCTGTTACTTATATAGATTAAAACTCCTCCACATTTTGTCCCTATATGTGTGGAAGGCACTGAAGCTTTCCACTGCCAGATTGCTTTCTGTGAATTGAAACCATGTTTCTGTAATGGACAGATGTCTATATTCTCTAGAATGAGGGATGCAGGGTGTGAAACTTCTTGTTTAGGCTCCTAGCATTTAGCATCTTTATTTTTTTGTTGGGGGGGGGGGTTATTTGTATATCAGTAGATTTGTCAATTTGGCATTGCCTAAAAAACATGGACATGACATATACCAATGCATGGGACACGTTTCATGTTTCATCACACAAGCTAGAAGAGTCGCTACTTAAAAACTTCCTTGGGAAGAATATGCAGGTGGTTATGCACACAAAGGATCTCAAAATTGGGACAGTTTAGCAGGATGTCCAATTTGCTTTATTCCACACAGAATATGAGATGGCCTAAAGCTTTTTGGCAGGCAGAGAAGTTTAATTTTATAGGTAGTCCTGACCTTAGCAACAAAAAGTCACGAGTCTACATCAACACAGCGCATTGTCTGCCATATGGCATTAAGGTAAACCTTGATTTAATTTTAACCTTATTTATTATTAACTGCAGTGCACTCTCCTATCTGACAGCAAGAATTAACCATGAGGGCTTATTATTCAGAAAGTCTGTGTTAGAAAGGGAAGGTATGTTGGACTTCTCATGGGGTGTTGTTCTGTTGCATTATATGCACAAACACATACATTTATATTTATATTTAGATATGTTATGTATATGTATATGTGTTTGTGTGTGTGTGTGTGTGTTACGCGCACACACACACACACACACACACACACACACACACACATATATTAATAGCTATAGATGGGTAGATATAGATACATTTTTGTTTTATAGATAGATAGATATACATTCAAGGTCTTGTAAATAAGATGTGAGTATTTTGACTATTTGATATAGAGAAATGACTTCATACCTAATCTATACTGAGATCCTTATTAGTTTAAAAAGTAAAATTGAGAAAACTGTGTAGGTCTCATCAGCTCCAAGTTTTATCTTTACCAAAACATCACATAATATGTTTTCTTTTTTTAAGTGTATAGGAAATAATTTCATTTGCAGAAATTCAGAACAAAATGTTAATGTACGAATGCATATGAGAAATATTCAACAAGCACCGCATATTTAGTCTACAGTATGCTTAACTGGCATATTTGTGATGACCAATACATTAGAAACATAAACAACAAAGTTCGAAAAGTGGTTAAGTAGGTAGTATTACTCACCTCAGAAGAAAGTATTTACATTGCATACTAAATCAATTGCCATTATGCCATTGCCTATGGAATGATATGTACTATTGCTTATGGTGTGGCACTATGTAAAATGTAAATAATGTGTATGTTTTCTATCCTACTGTGCAGAGCTTCATTGTATGTGCTTTGTAGGACAACACTTGGTATGGCACTAATTGGATTTTTTTATAATTAAGTTGGGAAAATAGAACTATGGAAAGTGAGTGTGAAAGTAGGAGAATTTGAAATTAGCACTGAGGTGGCAACTGAGGTTTAACTAGTTTAACAAGATGGATTTCATTATATGACTTTGTAGACACACTGATCGAAAAAATGGAACAGGGGGTGGGATTGTTGTTAATGTTACATTTCTTTAACAAGCAGGCAAACTAGTGATTCTCTGAACTTTAACATTCATACAGATAAAATCTTCAGCTCAGTGTTATCACAGTTAAACTGTATTATGGGCACTCTCTCACCTACTCTCCCCACATGGCTAAAGCCAAACATGCACTGATTTTTAAAACTAAATACATCCTCTCACTGATTACTTTATACTCTGCCATAAACACATAGAAAATGCAGATAGCTGAAAATAAAATACTTAGATTTGCCTTTCTGGCAGGTGTGGACAGCTGCCGCTGCAACAAATATGAAAAGGCTTATTGACTTCAGCTACTGACCTACTGAACACAATCATTTTTAAAATTCTTACTCCAGGTTACTGCCCACCTCTGAAAAGATTACTTCACATTAGACATCAAAGCTATACCCTCGGGAACAGACAAGAAAATATAATCACTTTGGTCAGACTTACAGTCAAACTAGCAAAGGGAGAAAAAAATAAGCAGAATCATGCCATCTATATGGAATCAGCTGTCAGCAAATATAAAATAAATAAATAAAACAAATTCACACATTCAAAACTGAAATTATAAACAGCATTTGTAAAATGAGTCAGAGGTCACTGCTTCCATGACACTAGCTAACTTTGTAGCTTATAGCTGTGAGGACTTTACATATCTCTACTTAATGAACATGCTACACTATCCCCGGGATTCATGAAGTTTGCCCCAGGTGCAGACGTAGCGTCGGCATTTTAACACCAAAGATGGCCGCAAAGCGATTCAGGTATGAGTTGTTTCCACGTGCACTACCTGCGTACGCCACGCCCGCACAACTCCCGAGCCTTGTATGCTAATTACCCCATGTGCAGCAGTGTAGCATGCAAATGAAGGTATGTAGCGATTCAGGAAGTGGTGTAGGCGTAGTGTAAGCATGCAGAAATGTAAACCATAAAAAACGGTTTACATTTTTGCAAACATAAAATTGGAGCCATGACAGCCGACCAAACACAAGTATTATATTGTTAATATATGCCAATGGCTAAGTATATAGCCATTGGCATAAAAAACATGTACAAGATATAAAATTAACATTTAATATATATATATATATATATATATATATATATAGTCGCACTATCATGACGTGGAAGCGCAGGGCAGTGGTGCGCAAAGGGGATCACAAGAAATATATATTAATATAGAATAAAACTGTAAGGAAACACATATCACAATTTCCCCATAATAGTCAATGGCAGGCATGCTACACCATACTCATGGCACAAGGGTTGCTAAGGGGCAGTGACAGTGTTATAGCAGTAGCTAGGAATTAGTAGGCAATGCCATGAAAATGAGAGGAGTAATAGTGAATTGCAGATTCCCCTCTGGTGTAAGGATGCACTTCAGAGCATAGCATTATAACACTGATGTGTGCCCTTGAGATAAAGATGACATCAAGAGAGGGGTGTGTCGCCATTGCTGTAAGCACATTGGAGCATTGCTAAACTGGTCTTCCCCTAGCTAGGCAAAGCTGCAGGATAGGAGTGTGTCAAATTGCCCATAGCTATGCTTAGTTGAGAGTACACAAGGTAACCGAGTATGCATGTGAACGGAGATGAAAATGCGTGTAAACCCAGTAAACAGGTATTCGCGGCGCACACTGCAGCTGAAACAGGAAGGATATTGCAAAGGAATAAGGAAATGCTGCAGCAGTGAAATTGGAGTACAAATGACTAATTAACACCTAGGAGCCTCCAGTGGGCCATTGACAACAGCTAACAAGGCTGCAAGCAGCTACCTGCTGAACAGGGAAGGGGATGGGGCTGTACTGCAAAGAAAACAGCAAAGTGTCAAAGCAGAACAAAGCTGATATCCAGTATATCAGCTACAAGGGACATTTTGCCATGACTGGGTAGGGAAAGTACAAAACAAGAAAGATGGCAGGTGGATGCATGCCTGATAATGGGAGAGGATCCAGGTCTAAAAGTGAATTAAAGGGCAACAGATTAATCAAGGCAGGCAAGTAGATGTCCACAGTAAAGGCCCCACACTTGCAGTACTCATTGCAAAACCCATAATTAAGACACACAGCAGCTGAAATAGCTCATACACACCCACTTACATCAGCAGCATCCATAGCACAATACTATAAAGTGTGAAAGCACTTCAGACACATTTGTGTATTCCCATACACACTGCACCAGTGGTGTATACAGATGGGGAACTTTTATTATGTACATGTTAGGGGCTGCCATAGCTTTGATCCACCAGCATGTGTTGGAGACTGAAGGTGGTGTGAGGATGATACACATGACCACCGCAGGCACCAGAGGAGGAGGAGAGTGTTCAGACCCAGCGTAACCTATCAGGGGCTATATGATCTGGAGATAGTAGAGCATTACAGGGTGGACAGGGACACCCTACAGCAACTTGTGGAGCTGTGCCGGCCACACCTCAGAGCCAGAACAAACAGAGGAGAACCCATCTCAGTGCATATGAAGGTATGTGTAAGCCTGAGAATACTAGCTACAGGTACCTTTCAAAGACCAACTGGGGATATCATGTGGATCTCACAGGCATCAGCATTCAGGGTACTACACCAGTTCCTAGATGCCATGTTACCACATGCCAATGAGCACATATACTTCCCCCGAACACAGGAGGAGTTGGCCAGCAATATGAGTCTCTTCCACCATGTGGCAGAATACCCGGAGCTACTGAGTGCAATAGACTGCACAAACATACACATCAAGTCACCACCCGGTGAGCAGGGTAGGCGCTACATAAACCTAAAGGGATAACCCTCCATCCACTGCCAGGTCATGTGCAATGTCCAGGGCATTATCATGGATGTGTGTGCTGGTAGTCCTGGAAGCTATCATGACTCCCACATCTGGCATGCCTCACAGCTGTATCGGTTATTTGCCAGGGGAGATATCCCAAATGGCCACCTGATGGGGGATGCTGGCTATGCACTGGAACTGTGGATGATGACTCCCATCAGAAATGCACACACACCCATGCAAGAATGACATAATGAGGCACATGCACAAACCAGAATCCTCATAGAGCATGTGTTTGGGATGCTGAAATCATGGTTCCATTGCTTGGACATATCTGGTGGAGCCTTGCAGTACTTTCCAGGCACATGTCCCCACATCTTCATAGTGTGTGCCATGCTACACAATATGGTCCTGCGGAAACAGCTGCAGCAGGGACAGAATGGTGAAGGCCCTCACAGCCCACCACCATTGCCAAGGACCCCACAGGCACAGAGATACTCAGACCATGAACACCCTGAGCCAGCCCCAGTAGGCAGACAGAGGCGTGCCCAGTATGCCCATGCCTTGGCAAAGAGGGAATATATAGCACACACACTGACAGTGTAGGTAGGGACTGACACCTTTCTCAAACTGCACACACAGAAAAATGGATGGCACACACACAAGGCTACCTGTAAATTGTCATGTATAGGCAGTCTGCTGTGTGTATCCAACATAGGCAGCCCACAACTATTGCACACACAACAGCCATTGGCACAAAAGTCAATACCTGAACAGTAAATTAAGCTATCAGCATATGCAGATACTGTATGTATAGATTCATAGGTAGGTACTTGGCCAACTGCCACAGGCCATTCATAAGGCCAGCCAAAATGTGCCAGCTTTTGCCACCCCATTGATTCATTAACTGGTTCTCTGTGGAGCAGAGCCAATAGCAGGATCCCTGGGGTGCATCTACTGTTCCCCATCCACCCTTCAAGGTTTCTCTTGCAGAGTGTTAGTGAGTGGCCCTGTATAATGTAGTTAGTGATGTTGTTCCAAAGTATGGGGAGTGTCTGTGACAGGAAGCTGTCCCTCCAGCATCTTCCAGTTATTGTTGTGGCAAGGTTCAGCTCACTATAGTGTGTGGCTCACTGTGACATGGATTCCCATAAGTGGAGCATATCCATCTAGTCTGAGTTTTGACATGACTGTGTTGGCCAGTCTCTGGGTAAATGAGATGCCACTGAGTAAAGCAGGAATTTATTCAGTCTGGCTGCATAGGCCATATATTGGAGGCCAGTATTCCCCTTGGCGAGGTACATTCTTGAACCCCCCCCCCCCAGCTGTTGGACATGTCTTCTAAGGTATATCCCACATGGGTTCTTATACCCTATGATGGGACTGATGAGTGATGAGTAAAGGGGCACTATAACCCCAGTATGTCTAGATGGGAATCCTTTAGTAATCAGATGGCCTACATAGAAAAAATGTCCTAACTACTGTGGAGATATGACTGTCAAAGAGGAAATCACTATCAACCTTAGTCCCCAGATACCCCATTACCTCATCTGTATTAAAGTGGCTGCCACTTATGTGTTAATATGTGGTGCCAATTCCACAATGGAATGACCATGCAGATAGTGGCACTTGGCTGGAGGCCATGTTGTTGGCACCCTGTGACATTCTCTGTGAGGCCCCTTGAGGGATGTCCGTGTCAGCTGGACTATCAGTCATGGCTCCCAGTTTGCAGTCATTGCCAAATATGGTCTGCCGTAGTCCACCTGTGTACCTCTGAGACATATAAGCAAAACAGTAGGGCTCCCAGGACTGTGTGACACCAGTTGTGACTGTTCAAGAGTTGGACCTGGAGACCGCTAGTCATACCATGTAAGTTCTGTGTGTAAGCCCACCTGTGATGTATGGGTGAATGTACAGGCTGATGTGTTTATCAATAATACCTGAGTGGGGCATGGTGACAAAAGCCTTGGTGAGGTCCAGGTAGTATGTGTGAATCACCTCCCCCATCATCTAACATCTTGGTGACTGTATGTAAGATGTCAAACAGGCACAGTAGGCATGAGTGCACTCAAACAAGCTGACCTGGGTTGGGTCACGTGTTCGGAGGTTACCAGTGTCATTGTTGATGAGTGCCATGAGGATGCGAACCATACCATTGCAGACCAGGCTAGTTAGCCTTATGGGGTGGTAGTTACCATGGTCAGTTGTGATTCCACCTTGATGGAGTGGAATAACTGTTACCACGTGCCATTGTATGGGCATGTAGCCTGTGGAGAGGCTGAGGTAGGAATGCTTAATTAGGTGGGGGGCAGATTGTCTTGTACAGTTTGCAAGATGCAGTCTGGGCCAACATCTGCCTCTATTGATGCTGTGTTCTGCTGTTAGAGACGGCCATTTCTACCTGTGTGTCTCTGATAATTGGGATACTGCACCTCTTTAGGGGGTGAAGTATGCACCAAATGTATCTGCAAAAATGTATGCAATATTAGTAGGGTCAGCATATTTTGTGCTATATTTCACCGGCACAGTGCAAATCTGTGTGTCACCTCATAGATCCTTGACATAGCCAAAGAAGGCTTTGTGGTTATCTTTTTTGAATCCTTGCATATTCTCCTGCTGATGTTAGCATTGGATGATGTCATGAGGAACCTACTTATCATTCTAATAGTGGTCATGGATGTCTGCCCTTCGTGAGATTTACTGTGTGTCTGGAACACTGTCCTACTTCTGTAGTATAGCCTGTTTATTGCAGAGGTCCACCAGACTGGTGTCCTTGTCTAGGAGGAGTGAGTCTTGGTTTACCAGTGATGGCATGATCCATACATCAGTGTAGGTGCTTATAGACTGCATTTGCAAATCTGTCTGTATCTTGAGCAGTGTTTCCCCTTAGCGTGGGGGCTGTAAAACCCCCCACTACTGTCACTAGCAGTGTAAATTTAGCTGTAGGAAAGGTATACACTGTGGTATCAATGGGCGGGGGATGATGCTAGGGTGTGGAAACAGTGAATAGTTCATGGTCAGATCTAACCAGTGACTGGTTAACCTCTGCTGTGGTGCATCTGTTGCCCATGTTGGTGATGACTACATCCAGTAGTTTCCAATCCACATTAGGGAGGTTACCATCTGATACAGGGCATATGAGGTGATACATTCCAGGAAGTGCTGGGCCTGGAAGTGAGTACCGGAGTACGTTTCCCAGTTAATGGTATGGTAGTTGAGATTGACCAATGCCAGGGAGTGCATTAGGAATGTCATTTTCTCCACTGTCTCCAGGTAGGTTGAGTGGAGGTCCTGGGTCATGGAGGGTGATCTGTAGCAGGCCACATTTTACATTGCAGTTGTGGCTGATGTTAGCTGCACATGGATGATCACAGAGGTATCATGCTGCCCCACTAACTTGGAGGTGTAGGTATCACAGATTAATATGGATACAGCCCCTACATGTCCATCAGTCCATGTTCTGTGGCTGAAATGTGTGGTATGGGTTGTAGTCTGGTAGTGCTGGTGTACTCTCAGGAGCCTTAAGATAGATTTCAGTTAATGCACAGATGATGATGTTGTCCATCCTGAGGAGTGCTGTGAGTGCATGCATGTTGTGATCACAACCCCTGGTGTTGAGTAGCATAATCCTCATTGAATCTGCTATTGCGCTGTTTATGGAGCTGGTATTCCCCTTCAAGACTCTCCTAAATAAGGCACCATGGTGGCGCTAATAGTCTTGGCCAGTATTCCAAAGCCTAAGGCTGACACATAGGCCGGTATGGTATCATTGCATGCATGTTCCCCATCTGTGCTTGTTTTTCATCTCCCCTGTAGGTAACCTACTGGTAAGCAATAGAAAGCCTTAAACTTATACAAGTCTTGTAGCTTCCAAGATAGGCTTTTGGAGTGAGTAAGTATCAGTGTTCTGTATGTTCTTGCTGTACTCAACTTTTTCCTGGCTACATGGTGATTTATCACTGTGTATTGTGATCTGAAGGTCTGTTTATTCACATATTATAGCTGTGATGGCCTGCATGTTAGAGGTTCACAGATAGCCTGCTACCTACCTGCCCAAGGGCAATTAGATGCATAGCTACAGTGTGCTGGCTTTCCCCGCACCATTGATGAAGTAACTGAGCCTCTATCAAGCATAGCCAATGAAGCAATTCCAAGCAGAGTTGCTGGAAGCTATTGAAGACCTGGGTTGTGGAGGGTAATAGGGGCACTTAGTGATCTAAAGGCCATGTTAATGTGACAATACAACACCATTCAATTCCCCCAACAGGTCTTGCAGCTATCAAACTGGACAGGCTCCCCCACCCCCTGGATGTATGGTTCTGGGACACATGATCCCAGGGGGTGTATAGTCTGTTACCCATTCAAACAACAAGGTTTCCTTGAAGTGTGTCATTGAGGGGCTATGCTTAATGTAGTTAGGAATGTAATGTATTGCCTCACAGTACATTTGTTATATGTTGTTATTTCAAGAGTACATGAAGCTCAGTGAGTTTGGGGGCCTCTACCCTTTGCTTAGCCTAGCTTACACATAGAAGTCATCTAAATAGGATATAGGCAGAAGCAACGTTAAAGTCAACAGTGTAATGGTTACAGCATCCACACAGTATCTGTGCATTCAAGGTTACAATCCCAATAAAGGCAGGGATGTTTATCATATGCAAAAGTACACCTTAACCACAGCTTACATATATAGATAGTAATCATCTTTATAATAAACATTCAAAACACCCATATAAACCCATGTGTGCTGGAGAGTACAGTCAACAGAGAATGTAATGTTATCGCAGGACATAGTGAGATGTTATGTCACTGACATGTATATATCGGGAGTAGTTAGTGGATGTGACCGTGTTTGCGTGCACAGATTATACGTTACAGAGTTTGTTTAACTGTGTTTAACCGCTGCTATAATGTCACACAAACACTTATAAACATGCTTACAACTGCTTAAATGAGCCTTATTCTGCAGTACAAAACATTTGTAAAGCATCGCAGGTGAAGAACCCTGGACCATGCACACTATAGTCATGGGACTACCACTAAGCCATCCGAGGTGTACACACGTTTCATGGTCTTGAGACTACACCTTATACCATATGCATTTCACTGTAATGATCATAAATGGGATAGTCATCTTGTGTAAATATGTACAGTACATTGTAATGTACTGTAGTTTGTGAACCAACACATTCCAGTCTACATATGTATTACTGTTACAAACTAATACGAAATATATATATATATATATATATATATATTGATATATATTTTTATTTTATTTTATTTATTTTACATTTATTAACTAGGCTAGTCTAACTGGATATATTTCCATTTTCAGTAGAGGCCCGGGGAGAAAAGCTCCGGCAATTATAGAACTTAAAAATTAAAAATTAACAGAAAGGATTATAATAAAAGTACAACAAGAAATACTACCTAGAAATAAAAAAATATGCTGTACAACAAGTAATAATAATATCGAGTAGGAATTTACTCTAATAAGTTTAATACTTATACTAGAGAGAGTTTATCAGGACATTAATTTAGGAGCATCAGTTAGTCTATCTTACAAGGAATTAGCATGTAACAATCCATTACGAGTGTTAGTAATTTAAGTAAGAATAGGAGGAATAAGAAGTAAAAGGAGCTATAATTAGTACAAAGCAAATGATTAGTGAGGGGTGCTGCAGGGGCATAACCAGTGTGTTTTGAGGTGTTTTTTGAGGTTATATTTTTATATATGTATATATATATATATATATATATATATATATATATATATATATATATATATACATGTCAGTGATGTCTGCATATATATATATATATATATATATATATATATATATATATATATATATGTATATATATATATATATTATACAGTTACATCAATAGCCATATATATAAATGTCTATGAACACACTTCGTGACACAGAAGCACTCCAAAGGAATTGGAGTGTGCACAAAACACATGCAGCTCTTGGTATTATAACAATTAATATTAACCTAATTCACCATAGAAGGGGTGGTTGTTGTGTATGTGAAGATTGGGGTGGGGGAGGAATGATAGGTAATGCAATCATGCATCAAGGAGGGCCTGGGTAGGTTGTCCAATAAGTGAATTGGAGGGGCATACGTGGAGTATGGGGGCAATATAAAAAAGGACACAAAACAAGAACCTTTCTCATTCATAATACACACTGTCATGTCACATTGCAACACCTAATTTCACAAACATATGAACATTAACATGTATCAGACATATGTACACCAAATGACTGTCACATTTGTTTTCAGTAGTGAGGAATGGCTGTAGTACAATGTATATTCTAAACACCATAACATTTGTACATATCTCAGATGCCTTAGTGGTAAAGTTAATGACTGTGGTGTTCATGGTCCCGGGTGCTAGACCTGCAAGAGCTGTTAGGTTATTTTGAGGGCCAGAATAAGGGCTTTTGAATGCAGGTGGATTAAAGCACTCTTATGCAGTTGTAAGTGGGTTTCCATGTGTTTGCGCGATGGTAAACGGCGCTGAAACACAGTAAATGGAGAAGAGCTTTACATGTTTAACCTTTGCTTAACCTCGCGCAGACCACGGGCAAACCTGCTCACAACCGCATAAATGTGCTTTACGCACACTTTCCCTACCAGTGCCTACTCTGAAAGGTAAAATAATAACACCTTCCATGAGAAGAACCCACAGCCATCTACTCCATCCTCAGAGTAACCTAACACTAAGCTACCTGGGATGTACCTATCCCAGTTGTGTATGCAGACAGGTTAAAACACAAAAGGGAGGAATGCATTGAAATAGGACAACCTACCATGTACCCAATTAAAGGTATATGCTCATATAAGAGAGAGATAGAGAGAGAGATACATAGAGACATGTCGATATATATATGTGTAGATATATAGATAGGTTCAAAACAGCTACACATCTATGGAGGTACAGATAAACATATGCAATAATGTATATATCTATCTATCTATATATATATATATATATATATATATATATATATATATATATATATATATATATATATACATATACACACACACACACACACACACATATATATACATATATATATATATATATATATATATATATATATATATATATATAAATAGATATACACACACACACATACATACATGTCTGTAGACAGCATCCAAAGTGGTCATAGCTGAGTATAACATGGACCATAGCAATCACACATTCCCCCCCCCCCAAACAGTATAAACATAACATATGAAGAGTATATGCCAATACGCTATTACAAATATGTTCTATGGACACAGTCACCAACACAACTGCAATGACTGCAAATATCCATGACAGAATTAAACAGAGAGCTTTCATTTTGCAAAACTTTATTACATTCTGATGTATTGCCAAAAGGATTCAAGGACTAACAGTACCTGCATGCTATACAGGATGCATTTAATAGTGCCTTAATGAATCAGCCTGCAATTACCATAGTATTACTCCACTAAGGGATAGGTGTTCACATAGGGAAAGAACACCCACACACATATAGACGTATAAAAGGGGTTCCTACACACTTGCATGTGCTTTATACACCCACCAACATCTACCACACAACCGAAATAATTACATCAATACATACTGTCATACAATAACCAATTATGTAACTACTGTACAACATCTGCTGAAACCTTAACATACCTGGACACAGACACACTAACATGGCCCTATGTGAAATAGTTGCTGTTATATAATTGAACAGCTGCTGATGTAACAGGGTTTGTATGAACTAATCCCGTTTCAGAGGGCTGAAATGTTCATACACCAGGAATTTTTACCGAGTACTGATTATCAGCACAGTATGATACACAGTAACACCAAACTAAATATGTCTGGTAAGCACACTGTAAACTCCCTAACATATGCATAGCTATGCAGCCTTGAGCTGGTCAAACAACCTGGCCAGACTGACACATATGCAGAAGTATTAGGTACAGACAAACCCTGCACAAGTAGCAATGTTCAGAAATATAACAGCAGTACTCACATTTAGACCAACTCCTCTAGGCATTACACAATATATTACTGTTCATCTCCATACAGCTGTTGCAATAGATTCCAAACAAAACTTCCACGCTGTCTTCCTCACAAGTAAGGTAGGGGGACAACGCCCAAGTGCAGTACTCAATTATACTCCACTGTAGCCATGGTATTGGCTATGGCAGTATCAGCGCAGCTGATGTGCATGTAATTAGCTACTTAGGAACACCAGTCGGTCATCGGGATAGCACATGTTACTAATCTGTAACTATAAAAGGTTGCCTTGTCACACATTCAAACCATCTGTTTCTACCTGTAGGGCAGTATAAAACACTGAAAGACCAACCAAAAACGAGTATTATACTAGTTAATAACACCTCTGATTACTAAGACGGTATGTATAACGTAGTATGTATGTGTATGTAGTACCTGTACTGTAATAATTACAGTGTAATCAATGCATATAGTGGAAATAGCTATCTTGTAGCTATGTACTGTTGAGCAGTAGCAATGCTTGCAGTATTCTGCATGTGTACTGCTATAGGTCACACGGCACACTCCGTATACACCACAAGGAATGATATGGGCTTGGAACCCACCAATTCACTTCCAGCCACTGTCAGTGTCAGGATTGGTCCAACAAGTATGTGCTTTAACAGGGGATAGTATATGTCAATATGTTGTAACAGCCGACATATGTATGGGTGTATAAGTAAGATGAATAAGTTAAAGGTGGGCTTACTGTGCAAATATGGTGTGCATTGTGGGATATTGTGCCAATAACTGTGTAATATACAGTATTCTAGGCAGATCTGTATTGTATTCTACATAGCTGTTCTGTTATGTTATGCAAACAGTAGTTATGTCTATTGGCAATTACAATACTCAATGACAGGATACATAGCATTAGTATTCATCTGACAGGTTAGCAGCATGATAGCAAAGATAAGTGGAAGAGCCAGGTAACTATCCATGCACTTAACACATGTAATATCCACTTCTCTACTATCGTTTGCAAGCAATAACAACTGTGCAAGTGTACATGTCATGCAAATGTGAAGTGACCCTTGTTACAGGGCTGGGCCAAATGGCTATATGCACACCTACATAGAGTGGATATTGAGAGTACAGACACACTGGTTGAACTACCAGGTTTGTGTAGCCCAACCTGTCATTTCCAACCTAACAGCCGCCTGCACATACTGTATGTAAGGTAGTGCAGAGCAATGGTAATGAAACAGGTTGCATATCATCTTTAACTCCAGTGTAACATCTGCAGTAGGAGTGTAAGATGTAGGAGACAGCTGCCCATGTATAATAGCTGCATCATAGGTGATGGTTCACACTATCTGATTATACCCTGATCATGTTGATAGTGGCATCAGAGTCTATTGATACATGACTCTTTTTGGAGAGTAGGTGTCTGTGCCCAACAGAGCTCATGGTGCTGGAGGAGATGTGAGTATATACCCAGAGAAGGAACCAGACCTGTAGACACTTGCATCATCTGTAATCAACTTAACAGGATGTGATGTGCTCTTCAGAGGAGGATTGCTGCTAAAGGTAGCTATATTGTTTCCATAATAGCCAGTGTTGTCACATCCATAACACAAATATTTACATGTGAGCATCACTGTCTAAAACATCTTCATAGGCAATACATAAACTAAATAAAGTACTTGGTACTTGTAGTACTGACTGCTCATACAGGCATATCCACTAGTCAGCTACTGGTGTTTACTAATGTCAACTTTGTGTACATGGCCATCCTGGGGGAATGTAATCTCTATGCCATGTACACTGCCAGACCCACCTAACACCAAGCCCCACACATTGTTTGGGATACAGCTACAGGGGTAAGCTGGAAGGCAGCCCAGTCTGCAGTCATGACTGGACTGGACAGTCATGAGGTGTAGATTAACACATGCAGCCCATCAACACAACCAACACATACCCTTACCAGAACACAGTAAGGACACCCACACACACTACCAGAAATCACAAACATTCACAGATGCATCCAAACAAGTGACTCCCCAAGCAGGAAGAGGCAGACACCAAAATACACAAACAGTATGACATAGTTTGCATAATTGTGCTACACCTTTGAACATGTGACTGGAAACATGCCCAACTGTACTCATTTGTGAATACAAACTCTAGCATTATGTTACACACCAAACTATACAAGGGCATACATACTGTCAGCTGCCTGTATTCCATGATTAGCCACATACTCATACACTCAGACCACCTTTTGAACTATACACATGGCTCTGGCATATTCCATGTTGTTGTGCAGGACCGGTGATGCAGTAGCCTGGACTGCATGGAAACAATTGTAGGAACTGTCAGCTCTTGTAGCCCATGCAGGTATGTCCCAAGGCCTGTGTAACATTATGCCATTGGCTAGAATACTGCAGTACAGGGACAAAAGGATTGTATTCCACAATTATCTAGTGTAGGGGTGCATGTCAAAGGGTATCCAGTATCTATCATCCTGGGATAACATGGTTGACAGACCATGATGCTTTGCCAGACAGGGCCTGCACCTGTCACCCCTGGGAATCTGGACACTGCCTAGGGCTCATGCTTCCCCTATAGTGCCGTCATCATGCATGGTTCAAGTGAGGGTCCACTGCTGTTACAGGGACAGCCATGCAATAAACTGCGGGTCTCTCTACACAATGATACATGTCAGAAGCACTATACGGACACACATATGTCAATTCCTAACAAGGGGAACATATCTGTGCAGTGGCTGAGACATGTTTCAATGCTCCAGAGAGCACACCTGCATGACCATGTTATAACACATACCTCACCTCTTGCCCATTATCCTTTATTGGAACACATGGGCTGCAGGTGTGTCCATATTCCTGAAGGATATGTACACCCCCACACTAATTGCACTTGCATAACATCAGATGCATTTATACTGAGCAACTACCTTTGTGCCAAAGTGGAATTCAAAATGCACCTTGAGACAGATCACTCACCAGGCCATGGACTTCCCAACTGTCATAATATGCTGCAATGGGGAAGATTAGGTCTGAGACGAAACCATAATAATGGCTACCCTCAACTATTCCATTATGAACTGGGAAGACACCTCATGTACCAACACCTGCGCTCATTGCATGTTGGATTCCATTGACCCCACTCACCTGGATCACAGTAATCACAAAAATAGGGCTAATAGTATGCTACACATAGTTAGTCTCCAATGCCAATGTTATGTTTCCTAAGAGCAGAATGCTGAGTGTCATGGCACCCATGCAGATGGGCAATGCATGTGCAAATGCTGAATCCTACACAAATGAACCTTAAGCAGTCACATATGTGCAGTGATTGTGCCATTGAAACAGAACCAGGATTCAACCTAATACAAACAAGTAGGCAAACTGGTGGTACCATGCTTTAAATTGTACCACAGAAGGTAGTAACCTTTGCAAGAGTGAACACACATGAGTGTAGGTGATCCCTGGTAAGCCTCAGTAAGATGCAGATACACCATATAAAACCATGCAAAGCTACTGTGAAACTAATCAGCCACATATTATGAGGCCAAGCACAGAGCATTCTATAGCGGTGTCATTAATTGTAATGAATGAATAAAGCCATGTCCAACCCAGTGGTGTTGGACATGCTACACCTAACACATCTTGATCCCAAATAAACACATACATCATGGACATCCACCTTTCTAGTACAAGGATCACAACATGCCTGACTGATCTCTGTCCTATACACTTAACATACTCTTGCCATACTATGCATCCCTGTCCAGCGAAGCCGCACATCGCCCCTCTCTGTGACATGGTGTGATGACCGTATGCCAAATATATCAGTAACCATATGTATCAGTTCTGTGGCACTGCTTTAACTGGCCACTGAAACTTACCTGTTTGTTGCCTACAGCTAGGTAACCTGTCTGCCTATGCTCATAAATGGCTCAGGGTATATAGCATACTAGATCACTATGACCATACATGCTATAGTTGATATCCAACCCTGCAAATACCATCAGGCTAGCTATTGTCCCATGTGTTACACATGTGCAACACAGGCAATACATGGCACGATGCTACACAGCTGTACAGTGCCATGTAGATGTATATGGCAAAACACTTACATGCTTGCAAGTGTGCAGGGTCACAGGTCATGTCAGCTATGTATGACTATATATGTGACATATACACAGCATTAAGGCCGATTGCATTAATGTGAACACAGCCAGACATGTACTGATAGGTAAATACACCACTACAGGCAAACAGATATGCCCACATCAAGACAACATCCACATGGTGTATGAGCAATGTCATCACATGACACACACATATATGGCAATATCAGCACATCAGCAGTAGGTGTCAAATGTGTGTGACTTATACATGTCAGTGGTGTTAGTGTCATGTAGATTTGCAAATATGTATTTGTAATCTTAATAAATGTGATACACATGTATGTTCAGCTGTACTTCTCTTTGAGTTACTGTGACCTCTCTCCATCATTATGTCTTCCATGTATGCCATGTAGCAGACTGCAGGCATACAGCCAATTGGAGGATGAGGTCCTCATCCCATATCTCCTCAACAACTACACAATGCTCTTCTGTCATGTGCCACAGGATGCACAGCAGTGGGATGCTCTGTGGAGGAACTCTGCAAGAGGGTAAATTATGTTGGTGGTCACAATCTCACCTATCAGCAGGTGCACCGAGACTGCACTGACCTGATAAGATGGGCAAAACAGCGTGCTAATGCAATCGTAAGTGAACAAGGTGCAACAGGTGGTGGGCCACTCACCTAGTCCCCACTCACATGTACCGAGGAGCTACTGGCCAACCTGGGGACACCTGAGACCTCCATCCACAAGTTTCAACTGGTATTGTGGAGGTGGGTGTCTCTCAACCACCGAGCCTGGAGTTGCCTGGTAAGTCACTACTGCACATAAAACACAACTATAGTTCACATAGTTACATGTGTTACTGCACAATATGTAATGTAACACCATATGCAAGGCATGTATGCACACATGCCACATACTATAGTCTGCTACTCTATGTATGCACAGATGTGCATACTCCATAGTATAGTGTATTGTACTAACTTATGTGCTAACATGGACATTGCACCCTGTAGCTATCACACAGGTGTGGATAATGATTTTACTGCTGTGATACTACTGTTTCGGTACCTCTGGCATTTTGCAGCGACAGCAGCCTGTGTCAGTTGAGATTGTTATTATTTACCAGGCTTGATAATGCATGGACCATATTAATTGCATGCTATCTGCCATAACACATGTACACATAATGTATGGTGGTCCTGTTAATGGACACTGGTCAGACCTGCAATGCATCACACTGTTTACCTATGTGAAACAATTGAAGACTATATGAAACACCTACACTAAACATTCCAAACTGTCATTGCCAGATGTGTGGACAACAGTGAATACAATGGTGCAAATGTGTTCCGCTGTAGGGACAGGTACTACATATCAGCATCACATATGTTGGGAAGACGAATAGCACTGTACAGAGAGCATATGTGTGCACACACTCTGAATGTGTTGGAGCTGGAGTATGACTGGCCCACAGGATACACCCTTGTGGAGTATACCCTTGTTATGAATGTCACACAATGTCATGTGCTATCAGAGATGTCCATGACATGTAGTGGGCTGACTGCAACACTGCTCAACTATCCTGCAAAATCTGTCTCACATCACATACATACCACCCTTTGTCTGCATAACCCTGTCCTCAGTGGAGCATATGACATCTATGGGTGTATGTCATATGGGATAACACTGACATGTGAAATAAGATGACCATCACAACCATTGGACTGAACATGTGTACACATGGCCATGGAGGATGGCCAGAGACATGACACAACACACACGGTAGAAGTGAAGTGCATGTGTGTACACCCTGTTGTACATTGGCTCGACACAATACAACTATGGCCTTTGTGCAATGGTGATATTGCAGATGTGAAACACTAAACATCATACAGGCCTGTGCACAGTTTGTGTAGGCATAACATGAAACTACCACATGACATGTCTTGAACATCTTGAGTGTGTCACGACATGAAAGCATTCACCTATACAGTAGCCAAATGCATACATGAGTTGCACAACATGCAGATACATCCACATCAAGCCACAGATACAGTACATTCACCTTGCTGGTGTCAGACATCACTGTCATGCCTGCTCCTCATGTGTGTGAGGTATACAGATGGCATGTTGGACATAGAGTACTGATAAGTTAACCATGTGTGGGTACAATTGTCAGGCATCAGTAATATGGTTGCAGATGTGCAGGGGTGTCATCCGTATACCCTTCTGTGACCTGTGTCACACATTCCACATTAGGGTTTATTGTGTATACACCTCAGTGACGTGGGTCACTTTCCACATTAGATATGTATTGTATGCGAACATAGTCATGGCTATGAACTGTGTCAGTAGCTCATACTGTATAGCAGTTGTGAAGCCACATGATGCCCTGCAATGGCTATGAACATCAGCTTAATGTGCAGTATGCCCCTACATATTTATAGGGTGGACAGACAACATTGCATCAGCTGAAGGCCCATGTTAGTATAACACGTCCCTGCATTGGGACACCATTACCGTACTGTAGATGTGAAAGGACACCATTGTTTTACACATTTATGCATGTCATTCAACACGTCAGCAGAAGACATGTCATACTACATGTGATTGGCAAGGTCATATGCCACACAGCAGGCCAGTGTACTGAAAATCTGTGCTGGTCTGTGGCACCATTGCAAAGTAGGGACAGCCATGTCAAACATGTGTGTACAGCCACATGCACAATGTCTATACTCAGCTCAGGGGTAGGCAGAATAATTTTGAGCAGACATGCACTGCTTTGAGGGAGATATGCAAGCTAGGGCTCAGGCAAACACAGTATGCAGTCGACATACCCTACTGCTCATGTCCTCACATATAGGGGTGGTGGCCAACACAAAGCATCAGTGGCAGATGTACATAGGTCAGCAATGGTCTGTTAACATAGGGTGTATGTTGCACACACCATGGCAGTGTGGTGTAATGGTGCAAAGTGCATGCATTATGTTGCAGGCATGGGGCATAGGCTACTACCACAAATGGTACAATGCAGGTATGTATGCTAACCACCACTATAATTATGTAAGGTGCATTCTGTCTGCTATAACACATGAATGCCGTTGTGTGCAACTCAGGGATGTATGGTAACTACCACTATAATTGTTTAAGCTGAAATTATCATTGTCTAAGCTGAATGCCATCTGCCATATCACCTGCATGTAGTGTGTGTGTCTGTGTGTGTCTGTGTCTGTGTGTGTCTGTGTGTGTCTGTGTCTGTCTTTCTGTCTGTGTGTGTCTCTGTCTGTCTGTGTGTGTCCCTGTCTGTCTGTGTGTGTCCCTGTCTGTCTGTCTGTGTCTGGCATAACTTGTAATGTACAGTTCTTGTCTTCCCCTTAAAGGTGCTGATGCAGGTGCATTGCCCTCCTGCAGTCCACCTGATGTTAGTGTCCCCACAGACTCTAGCAGTGATGATGATAGTATGATTGAGGCACAGGCAGGGTTGTCAGGGACTGAATCTGTGCCATTGGTTGCCATTCCACCTGTCTTTCCCTCATCCTCACACACAGTTCCCCTGCGTGCACATACCCCATCACCACTGGTCATAGAGGAAGGACAGTTGGCTGGTGGTAGCATGGAACAGGGAAGTGTGGTGACTATGGAAGGTGTGCCTGCACACCATGATCCCAGTCAACAGACTGATGATGTCCCACGCAGGCATGTGTCCAGAGCAGCTCGTAGGAGGACCACTGGCCAACATGTCCCTGTGAAACAAAGCACATCAGCTGGAGTCACCAGACACATGTTTTGGGCTGTTATGAAGGCACAGACATGTGCTGAATGGCACAACAGAGAAGGTCCGAGGCTTCAGAGGGCTGCTGTCCGTTCATTAACTGACAACATCCAGGCACTTGCAAATTCTCACATCACCTTGCAGATGATTTGGATAGATGATTGGGTGACATGGTGGGAGTCCTTGACTGTAGCATGTCAATCCTCAAGCGTGGAATGTCTATGCTGGAACATCTGGTGGGAGTGAGGCACCAGGCACGTGGGCATAGGTCAGCTACATCACCTGTTGAAGGTCTACGTGAACATGCTACTGAACATGCCCGCTCCCATAGTGGCAGTAGCAGCAGCAGCAGTGCAGCTGGTGCTGTGCAGTCCACACCAGGACACAGCAGGCCACGTGCACGTGGTCTTGGATGGTCCCAACAGGGACACAATTCCAGTGAACATGTGTTATCAGATGGTACCCAATCTGGACCTCTGCCTGGTAGTGCCCGAGCAACCCCTGGCAGGCGCAGGTCACGCGGCCATGGCCAGACACCGTGAACTGTGAAACCTGCCTTGTACAGTCTGCAGCTGTCAATAATACCCCTGTGTAGGCTAGCCACATGCCAAACCTGTGTGCATGCATACACACACACTGGAAACAAATGTAGGTCACCTCAACAAACACATGCATAACATCCACATACGGCCAATGATATCACAGGCCCTAACACACACACACACATGATGTCATCCAATGGCACAGCCTAGGCCTCTGGCAAACATTATCACCCTGTGCATATGATGATGCCTGTGCCACATCCCTGTCATCCACACCATCGGTGCAGGGACATGTTCATATGGTCTGATGCACAGGGTGAACATACTAGGCAGACAATTGTCGATTAATATTGTTGAGTAGTGTTGACAAGCAGCAGACATACCATGTATTGCAGTTTTAGAATGCATTTTGTACGTTTGACAGTATGTATCATGTGTAACAACGCTAACAGCATGTTGATCATGACGTTCTGCCTTCATCTTTCAGGTGTAGTTGCATGTGCTGGGGATGTCAGTGTTTGCGGGTGTCCTATATGTACATGTTGACTACCCACAGGTCAGTATGACAATACTTGCATGCACTTTGTAGCTTCCACATTACAGTTATATTATCCCATGTTTCAATTATGTTTACTGTTCAGTTGATCCAAGAGCATGATAGCTGTTTAGTAAGCTACTGTGTTCAGAGCCATTACATCCATAGTGGGTAACATCACAAATATAATTACCTGGAGCACGGATGGGGTAAAAGAGTGGTATGCCAGATGACAAGGGTAAAGGCCAGTGGAAATAGTGGCTTCTCATTGGGAAGCAGTAATACCCACTGCCATGACAGCATGCAAATACAGACACACCCACACACTCAGGGATTCACAGACACAGTAACACACACTCTGACACACACACACACACACACACACACACACGCACACACGCACACACACACACACACACACACACACACACACACACACACACACACACACACAGTTGTAAGTGTTCAGATGAAAATCCCTGTCTATGTGCATATCATCATTATAGTACTACGCAATTACAAGATGCGTCACAGAGATTACACATGTACAGGTAGTTGGAATGGCCTAAGATTGAGGATATCAACAGGGATACTACAGTGCAGTGAGTGCATGTGGGGAGGGGGGTCCATCAGTAGGCTATGTAACAACAGGTCACACCCCAGGGTGTACATGTTAACAGGTGGTTAGTATGCCCTTCTATGATTGATGATATCAAAAGGATGCTAGTTTGCATTGAGTGGATGGGGGAGGGGGCATTAACATTTCACTATGGTAAAATACAGCCTCACTCCAGGAACCGGACTACCATACACATGGACAGCCATAAACACACACACACACACACACACACACACACACACACACACACACACACACACACACACACACACTGGCATTCACAAAGACATACACCTATGTCACACACATATAGACACTTTACATGTGTGAGGTTTAACCACCTGCCTATGCCTTTCTTTCTACACTTCACTCTGTACTGGTGTCAACAACAGTGTTCAGGAGAGTGATAACATGTGGGATGTATTCCCAACCATACGTGACATATATGGACACACACACCCACACATGCCAGTACTGTGAATCAAACACCTGCCTATCTCATGATAGGTACTACAGAAGTACAGCACTTTCACATATGGTACAATGCTTACTGACTCTTTCCTTTGACAACTGTGCTGATATATGCACAACATATGCACAGGGGATGTATTACTGTTACAGGTGTCATGAGATTTGCCTTCAATGTCACCCTTACAGCATTCTACATTGTCTGTCTTCCACTTCAATTAACAAAACCTGACTTTAGCTGGTACACAGGTTATTGTAGGACTGGTTGTAACACACCAGTGAGTTGTCCTCAGTAATCATTCATCTGCAAAGAAGCCCCACCACTTAGTAGTTATGTCCTAACATCTGTCCATACCTCATGTAAGGCTTACTGTACTTAGAACATATCAGCCATATACAGTTAGCAATGCTGAGGCTTTATTGCAACATCATGATCTACTTAGACAGCAGTCACCTTCAGACATCAGACATTGCACACACATGGAATCTACACAAACATCAATACATGTACACATATGCAGTCTACATCAGTTTGTGCGCTAGCAGATCAAGAAGATACATTCCGCACCTTCCCCACGCCATGTGTGAAACATAGCCAAACATTACACCATAATGGATGTTGTATTCATGTACTGGTAGGGCACCACCTCTTTCACTGAGTAGCCAAGTGTACATATATTACAACAGCACATATCAGCGAGACATACACAACATTATTCCATGTCATGATCCTACAAACTGTTACTTGACAGTACCATGGTGAAGCCAGGGCACTGTAATGGTCAAAAGTGAACATACCATATTTGCCACACACACCTCATGTGTACTAGAAGAGTGCCAGCAATGTGCTCTGTTAGAGTTAAGCAGTGCACTAATTCAGGCATGTGCAAGGTCTGTGGCTTATAAACATCTCACCCCAGTATGTACTGGCTATTGTGGCACTA